>NW_027495393.1:0-220946 GCF_021521415.1 Bidens hawaiensis | reverse complement strand
ATTTTTTGGCTTTGCTAGCGCTA
Organism: Bidens hawaiensis; assembly: GCF_021521415.1. NCBI lineage: Eukaryota > Viridiplantae > Streptophyta > Magnoliopsida > Asterales > Asteraceae > Bidens > Bidens hawaiensis. Next base: position 220,923 of record NW_027495393.1, on the reverse strand, counting down.
AATACATGTGAAAGAGGAGCGTCCCGATTATCAAAGATGACAAGAAGGAACAAGGTTGGTGCATGGTGTGGATGGGGCAGGGTTTTGGGTGTTAAGAAATCGAGAGACCAAAACAAATGTTGAAGTAGTGAACCATAACCGAAATTTTGAAAATGTAAAATTCTATATATCATTACTCGAACTCAGGACATTATGGTTTTGAAGAAACCTTGTCTCTACCACCAGTAACGCATATAATATAAAACATGTTATAAAAATTAGAATTATTTTAATTCTCAAATTATAACCTTTGCAATCTTAAAAAACAAGTAAATAAAATGACCATTTATATAATTTCGAAAAGTTGTATAAACACAAAATCCATAATATGCAAACGAAAATATCACTATAAGCTTGATTTTAGCTATCCACCGTAGAATTAGGCTTCAAGATTCCCATTAGAGAGAGATCAAGCTCAACTTGATCCATATACTTTACCAACTAGTAATCATATTCATCATTAATTGAATCATTTCATTTCATAAGGAAAATCTAATCTAGTAGATTGGAGATCTCAATATCTTGGTTCAATAGAACAACCTAGTTGCATAAACTAAGGGTGATTACTGTAAGGGGGCATAGCTTTTGTATAAGTGGACACATAAGCTAATATCTATATCCTCCTAAACAATAAAGGGCGTTTAAATAATATCCTAGTTCATTCTTATAATAGCCGGTGACAAAGGTGAGGCTAAGCATAACATATGGTTAATGATATGGGGATCATGGTAATCATAATGCTTTTAATGATTTGAGAGTCAAATCGCCTATGTGATGGTTAATGATATGTGGATCATGGTAACCATAATGATTTGAGGATCAAATCACCTATGTGAGAGAAAAGTGGGGTCGCTTCGAATGGATTTGGGGGAGGGGGGCGCAAATCCTATAGCTCTCGCAAAACCATGCTAGTGTTCCATGACTAGAACGGGCACGACAATGAGGGATTAACCAAACCAGGAAGAGTGTTGTGTGAAACGTAATAACGTCTACATCAAAAGGGGTTGGTTCAAGGACACCGCGTCTACCAACCGATAGGAGACTAAGTATGTTTCATAAAGGAAGGTTCAAGGCTAATGCTACCTATCCTGCAACGCTTAACCGCTGTAACTCTATTTGACATGTGAGTGTGCGGATCAATCTTCATTCATGTGGAGGATTGTTGGAAATTTTTGGACTAATAAAAATTATTAGTATATGTTACTAATAAACTACGTGACTAGACACACTTAGTGGCATTAGCAAGGGTACGGCGCACCCGACGCGCATGCGCACGGACACGGCTCGGGTGCGACATGTGTCATGATTAGAAGAGTACTATGACAAGTGTCTGTTGTGTAGCTAGTTTTGTGACAAGTGTCATGTGTGTGGGTGAGTCACTAGCCACATGTCATGTTCTGATGAATCTTGCGCCATGTGTCATTACATGTGATGAGTCAGCGACTAGGTGTCACCTCCTGGTGAAGTGTGTTCCACGATCTGGCACGTGTCATGGTGACTCATCACCTAACCCACTATATATAGAAAGGTCGGGTGAGCAGTTTTGATATACTGAGACACCGAAAAACCCGATCAGTCACACTTGACACCAAACACACAATAACCAAGTCACGCACCACAGACAAGTCAGTTCGTTTCTAACTTTCATGATCCCGAATGTTACAAATATGGTTCGGGTGCTAGGGTAATCCCGACAGTACATGTTGCTTTGGCTGCTGTACCCTAGGAAAAAGACGAGCTCGCGGTGGTGGCTCAAAATCTGTTTTTAAGGGACCTATGTTTAACAGAAATCCTCAGCCACTACCGGGGACCACAGTTTGTCCAATCTTGCAGCTAGGAAGGTACGAATGACTTTGGGTGATCAAGATGGGTTCACCAAGAGAATGACCGTTTAAGAAGACACGACTCGGAGGTGATGCTCGGGTATCGGTCAACGCGGTTCCGGTTCGATTTCAAGAATTGGCTTTTCGAGCACAAGTCAAGGTTCTCGGTATGAATCAAGACATGTATATATATGTTATATTTGTTGTTATTCTCGTTTAGATTTGTATATGGTATATGTACTACAATTTCTCAAATTGTATATAGAGATTCTTTATTGTTTTATTAATATTTTTTAATAAAATCGTGACCTATGCCCTACAAAAAGTACGTCCGTTTGAAGAACTTTGACCTCCATGCACTCAAAGTGAGACAAATTTATTAAATTCATAATTTAACAGTGTAACGTTATCTCTAATCTACCAAAATGCTAACAATTTCTCAAAACCTTCTTCAAAATCGATCACTTTTTACAGGATTAGGGCTTCTCCCAAATTGTTTATATATATATATATATATATATATATATATTATTTGTTTTATTAATATTTTTTAATAAAATCGTGACCCGTGTTCTACAAGAAGTATACATGTTTGAAAGAACTTTGACCTCCATGCACTCAAAGCTAGACAAATTTCATAATCAAATTCATAGTTATCTCCAATCTACCAAATACTAACAATTTCTCAAAACCTTCTTCAAAATCGATCACTTCTTATTAGATCAGGGCTTCAAGAGGAACGAGACGATGATGGTGAACGACGGCGAGAAGGTGATTGTGAACGGTCGCGAGAAGCGAATGGGGTGATGGCTGGTGATGTTGAACAGGGAGAATAGGAGAAGAAGGTGGGTGAACTTTAGATCCAAATCTAGAGATCTAGAATTATGTTACAGCAACAAAAAAAAAACTTTATAAAACAATCCATATTATTATGTAATATATATTATATATAAAAATTATTTCGGATTTTCAGATATCCGAAATATCCGAACTTTTTAAAAAAATACCATGTGAGTCCGAATATACCATCAGAGTCCGAATTTCCAGATATTTCGGATTTGAATTTTTGAATATTTCGGATTTAGTTTCAAAAAGATCACTGTTAGCTTCTTCATTTTAAGCATCCAGTGGAGTGCTTCAAGATTCCATTACAGAGAGATCAAGCTCAACTTGATCTATATACTTTACCCAACCATCAATCATATTCATCATTTCATTTCATTTCCCATAATATTAATATCAATCAATCAATGTCCGATCACTCCCGTCCGGTCACCGGCTACCCAGCTTACCCCACCACCGCCTACCCACCACAACCCCAACCCACATACTTCCACGTCACCCCAAACCCCTACGCGTCCCGTCCACGCGCCACCTTCGTCCACCGCTTCTTCGCCTTCCTCATCGGCTGCATCCTCATCACCGGCATCATCGTCTTCATCATCTGGCTCGTCCTCCGCCCCCAAATCCCCCAATTCCGAGTCCAAACCCTAACCCTTACCCACTTCAATCTCTCATCAACTTCACTAATCTCAGGAAACTGGGACCTGGGTTTTGTTGCCCGGAACCCCAATTCCAAAATTACCCTTTACTATGACGAAATTGGAGCTGCCGTTTATTACAAGTCGGACTCGATTTCGGAGACGACCGTGCCCCCGTTTGTGCAGGGGACGAGGAATGAGAGTGCGTTAAAGGCGATGTTTGCTTCGGTGAATGCGTATGTTGATGGGAGGGATGGTATTAATGAGGAGAGGAGTCAGGGGACGGTTAGTTTTAATTTGAGGATGGTGACTCGGGTGCGGTTTCAGGCGGGGTCGTGGTGGGCGAGACGGAGGGTTTTGAGGGTTTATTGCCCGGATTTGTCCGTTCGGGTGAATGCGAATGGGAATAATGGGTCTTTGGTTGGTGGTCTGAAACAATGCAGTGTGGGTCTGTGACTTACTGGTTGATTTCAAGTTATGTATGTATTCTTGAATAAACCGTAAGTTTTTTGGTATACTAGTTAACCGATTTGCATAGTTTATGATTCACCGTGTTTTTGCTGCTTGAATTAGTATGCTTATACATGTCTTGTTGATTTTTCGCTTGTTACTTTAAAGCTAATGAGAATTGACTGTATGCGGGTGACGGCCTTGTACTAGTTTGTTGATCTATGGTCATGGGTTGAAGTTTTTGGGATTTATACATGCTTAACAATAGTCTAAAATTAATAGTTTACTTGCTTAACAATAGTCTAAAAGTAATAGTTCATGAATAAAATGGACATTAGAGACATGTTGTGGTTGATTAGTGACCATGGGTTGACTAGTTTTTGGTCAAGTCAACAATTTTAGTTCTTTTATTAGTTTGCAGTGATATGGATTATGCATACCAGTAATACCACCAAAGTTGCTTTGTAAACCATCAAATCAAATAAGATAAAGATAAACTTAATTTCATATTTGCATCATGATTGTAGCGTGATCGTTTTGTTGATCCTTCGTGTTAAATGCTGAATCTAGTAGAGCATTAAAGCAACCCTTTTTTCGCTCATAGATGTTATTTAATTTGCAAAAATTATGGTTTCATGAACGAATTTTGTATCCCCTCACATATTTTCTTATTTGTCAGTCCCTGAGCTGCTGCATTGAGCAAGTGTAGAGTGTTTGACGATTCTTGAGGCAATAACGATTAGTGCAAACCATTCATATTAGCCGTTTATTTGTTTGGCATAAAGTAATGACCTTAACAATGGTTTGAAAGCTGAGAATGTCTGTTTATATACGTGTTTACCTTGTCGTCCCATGAAAAATTGCAATGTATAGGGGTTTGATTAATTTTATGGAATTGTTTGTTTATATATATATGCTTATAAGTGATTGAACTGAATCAATACACTGTTTAATAAAACCAGTGTTTGTATTTCTGCACAAACTTGAACAATGCTGGTGGTTATAATACTCGTGTTATATTTTGCGATCTATTGTGTCTTTTTTTTAGTTTAATTATGTCTTTTGTTCTTTTTCGTCATTGTGTCATTTTTTTGGCGTTTTTTTTCAACGGGAATGACGGGGGAAATATTTTAGTTTTTAAAATTTTTTCGGTTTCTATTTATATTTTGAGTTATGATTTTTTATTATTAATTTTGAAATTTTTTATAAAAAAAAACCTTCAAAAATAATAAAAAAATCATAACTCAAATTTTTATAAAAAAACAAAAAATGTAAAAACCCAAAAATGTTTCCACCGTCTTCCTCGTTCTAAACAAAACTCGAAAAAGAACATTGTGTCTTTCTATTTATCATTGTGTTTTTTGTTTATTTTCGTCATTGATTGTGTTTTTTTCCTTGACATTGTGTCTTTTTTTCTTAATATTGTTTTATATTACTCAACATTGTGTTATATTTGTGGCCTATTGTGTCTTTTTTTTTATTTATCATTGTGCTGTTTGTTCATTTTCGGCATTGTCTTTTTTCTCGCAATTGTGTCTTTTAAATTGTGTCTTTTCGACGTTTTTTTTTAACGAGAATGACGGAGGAAACATTTTGGTTTTAAATTTTTTTTATTTATATTTTGAATTATGATTTTTTTTATTTCTTTTGGATTTTATTTTGAGAGGTTTTTTGTATGGCCATAAATCCTTCTCACATTTCTAATTTTTGTCTCGCTTTACATTTTTAATAATATTATTAAGTTAAGAATCATATATATTTTTAGAGTTAATAGCTATTTTCGTCCCTGTGGTTTGCTACTTTCGCCACTTCAGTTCAAAGTTTGAAATTTTGTCAATTTAGTCCTTATAGTTTTAAAATTAGCCAATTACGTCTCTCTGGTCTAACGGTATCCAACTATGCCGTTAGTTTAAGGGGTATTTTTGTCTTTCTCCTGTTTATTTTTAGTTAATGGTCATTTTCGTCCCTGTGGTTTGATACTTTTGCTCATTCAGTCCAAAGTTTGAAAAATTTTCAATCTTATGTTTAATTTAATTTAGAATTTTTTATTTTTATTTATTTTTTTATTTTTTTGCTACTTCAGTTCATGATGAAATTTATTGATAAAGTGGTCAGGGTAATTCCCTAAAACCGAACTATACCGAAAAAACTAAAATCGTTTCTTTGATTAATGCATAATAGTTAGGGTTTAGAGGTTAACATATCGTAGCAAACATCTGGGTCGAAATCAACATCAGGATGTCGAATATCCCGCATTTCCATGTTTGCTCAAGAAATCGTTGCACTATATCGCATGTGTGTTCTTCAAATCGTGGTATTGTTCTTGAATTCGTCGAATTCAACCCTAGAGTTGTTGATTTGAAGAATTCAAGAACAACACCACGATTTGAAGAACACACATGCGATCTAGTGTATTGATTTCTCGAGCAAACATGGAAATGTGGGATATTCGACCTCCTGATGTTGATTTCGACCAAGATGCTTGCTAGGATATGTTAATCTCTAAACCCTAACTATTATGCGTTAACCAAAGAAACGATTTTAGTTTTATCAGTATAGTACGGTTTCAGGGAATTACCTTGACCACTTTACCAATAAATTTCACCATGGGGGAGGGAGAGTTTAGGAAATGTCTAGAAACTAAATATGAGGGGGGGGGGTATGATTATTGTTGTCGACAAAGTAAATGTAGACCTGTTTTGGTTGATGCACGATGGTTTTGGGTTTGGATTATGTTCTTAGGGGTTATAGACAAAAAAACTAAATTAAATTAAACATAAAATTGAAAAAAAAATTCAAACTTTGGATAGAGGTAGCAAAAACATCAAACCACAGGGACGAAAATGACCATTAACTAAAAATAAACAGGATAAAGGCAAAAATACCCCTTAAACTAACGGCATAGTTGGATGCCATTAGACGGAGGGACGCAATTGGCTAATGTTTAAAACTATAAGGACAAAATTTCAAACTTTGGACTGAAGTAGCGAAAGTAGCAAACCACAGGGACGAAAATGGTTATTAACTCATATTTTTACAAAAACTTCTAATAAAAATATGATCTCTTTTATTATTACCTGCAACATTTTTTGCTCTTATTGGGCTTTTAATTATTTTTGATGGGATTGCTTTTTCTCATGAAAAAATAATATTGCATTACTGTGATATGCCTGTCCGTAATATAATCTACCTATTCTAATAAAATAAAATAAATGTGTACACTTGTCATGTTTTGGTTAATTCTCACAATTTTTTTCCTTCAAAACTAATATATGTAATAAATCAATAATTATTTACCTTCCTTTTACACTATATATATTTATATAATATCTATATATTTTTATAAATATTAACATATTATTTTACTACATATTTCAAAATACTTTGTGAATTTCAAAAATCAACAATAAATCATGTTTCTCAAATGAAAATTGTTTCGAGTTTTTTATGGAATTTAAATTTGATATTATGGGTCAAAAGTGGTAAATAGATTATTTGGTACAAGTTAAGTACATTTAGGTCAAAATTTGTTGCGGGTCAAAAATGAAAATTTTGAGTATTTTTAAAAGTTTGAGAATGCAAAATAGATTTATCGTCAAATTTGTTATGGGTTCAAAGTGTTGACATTAAAACGCCAAAAGTATGAAAGCTAGAATTTTAAACATGATTCGGATTTCAAATTTATTTTTAAGGACATTTTTTAAAATAATCAAAAGGTTCGGGATTTGGCAAACTAACTATTTTTCCTTCAACTATTAAAATATAAGAAAAGATTACGAACACTTTCGACATACCACCCTCATGTCTATTAATGCTTCTAACTTTTATCAATTTTGAAATATTTATGTCAACATTAATTTTTCTTTTAATGGTGATCAGAACGTTGTATAGAAGCATGTCATGGAAAACTATGCTCAAATGAAACAACATATTCACAAAATTGGATGGGTTAACATGTTATTTTTTATGTTGTCATTATGACAAAGTCGAAAAGCCCTCTGAAACTTATCAAAATCTTTTTCATGGTGTAGCTCAGAAAAACATAGCTTTGAAGAACATCCATTGTTACAATTTAATGTTCTACTTTCCTTTAATGAGTGGTAAATTAATAAATATATCAATAAAGGTAACGCTCTTTTTGTATTTAGACTGAGTGGTTAGAACTACTATCTTATAAGCAGCTTTATTTCCGAAATTGGTTTATAACCAAAAGTCTTTCAATTATACATATATGGCATCGAGAATGAATTTTTCAATAGAAAGAAATATTCTCGGGTACGTTTTTTGTATGAGTATTTTTTTATTAAGTTCATTTAAAAAAATAATTTTGTGATATAAATAAAATCAATTTATGTACACATTGTATAGATGCAAGCATAGATGTAAATATATTTTTTTTATATACGCTATGTAATTATTTGTTTTACTTATAATTTTATAATTTGAATTATCCTGTGTGGCCGTGTGTGACACGGGCTCTAAAACTAGTAATGACTATATAAGAATAAGAAAGAACATGAACAATCATTTATTATGTCAATCATGATCAAAACCAGCTTAGTAAAATGGGATATGCCAATTAAAAAAATATAAAGTTTATTTCACTTATTGAATCTTTATTAAATCATTTCTTTTCATAAATAACATAAATTCTTAAAATCTTTGCTAATAAAATAATTTAAAATTAAATTACATTTAACATTTAGAATTTCTTCTTAATATTATAAATCAAAATTAAATTAAAATAAGCACTCTTATCGATTTAATCGATTCCACATATACTTCACACCAATTTGTTTATATTATTATTTGTGTTATTAAAGTGATTATTATTAGTTGTCATTTTTTTCCATCAAATAATTAGTTAAATCGGTGATTATAATATAAATCTATAAGGTATTTCAATAAAATAATATTAAAATCTTTCTTTATTTTTCTTTATTTTTTTAACCACTCGTTCGTCACACGGGTTATAACATCTAACTAATATATTAAAGCAAAACAAATTTGTCCACTTGTCCTTCTCCTAAGGTGTCCATCTAATGTTCCATGTTATCCATTTCAATTGTTATAATTTTCACATAATTAATCAATTAATTTTAATCCCAATGCTAATCTAATTTAATCTAACCATACTATTAAAGCAACACAATTTGTCCACATGACATTTAACTAGGCACTCAAAATAGGATGCCAAGTATATGTCATGTCACTATTTCCTATTATATTATGACCCACGACCATTTTTTCTATTATAACCCATGACTCATAAGACTTTATAACATTTAGAACTCGTTTTCCTATTATAACTCATGACCCATAAGGCTTTATAAAATTTTAAAAAATATATTATTGATACGGGTTTCAAACCCAAGACCTCATGTTTTAAACCAAATGTGCTTACCAACTCCACTAAAATGGTGTTTGTGTTTGATTTAGTAACTTAACATATATAAATGTGATTTTTCTTCAAGTATAAAAACAAAATTATATTTAATTGTTAACATTTTCATAATTCACAATATGACGTTGTTTTCTCATTTCTGTTTAACACAACTATTTAAGATTGTTCATCGTTTCTTTCTTTATTTTAAAATATAATATATTATATTTATTTTCTTTTACAATAAAACCTTAGTATTTGTAAATTTAGCTTTTAAATCTGTGATAACATTTTGTTATAAATATAATTTTTACACACACAATATTTAATATGACAAATCGGTATGAATGTTTTATTTGAAATAAATCAAACATCAAGATTTAGTTTTCAACTTTAAATTATTGTGCATAATATATCAAAAAACTTAATAAAAAAAGTCATAAATAAAAATTATTATATGAAACAATTGAATTTACGTATTACATATACTAATTTTTTATTTTTATTATATTTTTTTACCCGTATAGAATACGGGCTCTAACCTAGTAGTATTATACGAGAGTAATCAAATTTTAAGAAATTTAATGGATTGTATGGACACGTTTAGGATGATATTTCCTTTCTTTTAGTTAGCAATTTAATAACATTGATAATTAATAATGACACGTTTTCTAAAATGTGGAAAGAAATACTACCTTTTTGTATCATTTGTGTATTTTTAAACGTGTATGATGATGATGGTGGGATACACCAAATATGATGATGATTTTGTATTTTTAGACGACAAACCTTAAAATATTTATTAGTTTACATTAATTACCTATCTTTTCTGTTTATATAATATAGTTATTTATATTCTCTTATATCCATCGCACCCATAAAGAGCTTATGCTTAATGTTCTTTTGCATTATTGTCACAATAAATGCATTTTCAGTTGCGAACACTCAAATACCGTCCATAGTATCTAAAACACCAAAGGCAAATGTTTGTTTGTTCTCTTGGTGGATCGTTAATATCTACAATGATGCCAATAATACTAGCACCGTTCATGTACAATCAAGTGACGATGATCTCGGATATCATAGACTTGCAACAAACGCTGAACAAAAATGGGACTTTTGCGAGTCCGTCTCGCTCAAGACACTATTTTATGCTCATTTCTATTGGAATTCAAAGACGGCTTTCTTGATGTTTTCAGTTATCATACAGGCAAGAAATACTACTCGGGATGGTTCACTTATCTTTCAAGGAAATGTGTTTGGTTAGTTACACAAGATGGATTTTATATATCAAGTTGTGATTATCCATTACCATGCATGGACTAAATTACATGATTGGTGATGTATTTTATGTAATTAAATAATTATATATTAGTTATGATTTTAAAAAGTAAATTATGAGTTTACTATTTAAGTAACGGAAGACATGAATTTTACCTGAATTTGTGGTCATGTTGAATTTACAAAAAATAAGTAAATGATGTGTTGTTTCAAACCAATGAAACCATGGTTTACTTATAATATAGTTAACCTAGTGATTGTACATGTAATGTATCTAAATACGGACATATACCTAAGGTGTGAATGTGCAGATCCATTCGAGCTCGGACCGATAAATATTTTGAAGAAAGTCGAGTTTTTTCAAGTCTGAACCGAGCCTAAGCATCAAGTAAAGCTTGTTTAGTCATCAAGCCTAAGCTCAAGCCTTCAATGGGAAGCCCGTTAGGCTCATCGAGCCTTAACGAGCTTTGTGTATATTTAAGCTTACCTATTTTGGACTTCTACGTCATTACAAGATTTTTGTTTTGACCTAGCAACTGATGGGTTTTTTTATTAAGTACTAGCACTTAGATGTTAATCATATATTATAGGCATTAGTGTTTTTGATAAAGAAATATGTTAAGTTAATTAGTTTTTGTATTTGTAGGTTCAAGACGAAATTGAATTTAAAACTATACAACAACAACAACAATAATCAAATGTTGAACGTAACTATAAATATGAATTGTGATTAAATGCTTTTGTAGAGTTAAGAGTAAAAAGGAAACAACAAAGACGGAATTCATAACGCTTATTTATGTTCGTTTACATATTAATAAAAAATAATAAATATCATTTGTATTTTACAAATTATATCACTCTATTGTGTTCATTTAAGTATGTTCATTTATGGTTATTTGTGTTTATTTACGTATGCTAATTTTTAAATCAACCTGTTTGACTCGAATCCCTTTCCGACCCGACACCGTTCTAACTAAAAACATGGTCTTACCTTATCCATTTTGCCCCTAATCCGTACCAACCCGACTTGAACCAAATTATCTATTTTTGTAACAACTCATTCTGACCCTAATCCGGTCTTACACGACCCGAGACCGTCGTATCCGACCCGTTGCCAGTCCTAACTCGTAATCACATAACATGCTAGTTATTTTCAAATTAAAAAGTATATTAATAAAGAAAATAAAATGCTCATTTTTATGGTGTAAATTTTTTTTAAAAAAATGTTAACATGTGAAAAAATTACGCACGTTAAAAAGTATGGGGGGTCGTTGGTTTAGAATATGGGGTAAATGTGTAACTATAGTATATATTAACAAAAAATGATTAAAGTTGAATGACCATTATTATTGTAGATATATTTTTGAAATACCGTTTTACCTCTAGATTTTCAAATTTTTATATATGGAGTTTTAGATCTCCTAAAAACTTAACTCATCTATTATATATACTATAGATATTCCATGTTATGCCTATATTTATGTATTGTAACTATAAAGTATAAACCATCTTTAATCATTCCTATTTTTCTAGTGCATGCTAATATTATGGAAAATAAATCAGCTTAAACCATCGGCTAGCCAGTTTCCAGTTTGTTTGTCACTTCCTAAAACCGTAGTTTGGGGTTCAGCCTAGAATTGTTGCCAAAACCGAAAGTCGGGCCTTACTATTGTTAAAACCAACAACTTCGGTTGTGGTTTTGTTGGAGCGTTAACTGGCCATGGTTATGGTTGTAAAATTCCCAACAAACCGCCAATTATTTATCGATTAATCCTGATTAATTCTGAATAATCGCTAGTCTCCAACCCACCGTCCGACTAGCGATTTCTACAACAGTAAACTTGACCCAAACCAACCCATAAACACCCTATTATTGTTGTATACACACCACCAATTTATCCCTTTTTATAAACTTTCCCACAAACACTTTAACACCACTTCTTAATAGTTATATACAAAAAATGCAAGATCAACAGAATTCTCAAGCCATCAATTACCGCCCAAAAAAAGCCGTTAATATTTAAATTCTTAAAAATTCCGGCAATACAAAAATAATACTTTATTCTGATAATATGTCACCTTAAAATAGCACTAAATATTAAAATCATTTTCATAATACTACAAAAGTAAAAAACACGTAACCTTAAACATCCACATTACAGCCTTCAGCCAGCTGATACTTCACAGCAGGACCAACCACATGGCCATCATTCTTATTCCCAAACGTAATATACGCCGGACAGTTCACATTCAACCGGTACCCGGTTGAAACGAACGTCCCAACTCTCCATCTGACCCGCCCGGTGGCCCTAACGTTAACCAAAACGGTCCCAGCGGTCTCGTCTTCTGCCAACGAGACCGCTAGGTACGGGGCCACCGGGACCTGGGTCCCGTACAGGTACGGAGACCATACGGACACATCCTTGTGGCCTTGGTACGCTGGCGGGAGCATTGTTGGCAGTGTGATCTGTTGGTTACGGTAGGAGGCGTAAACGTCGAGTTTGTCGTAGTAGATTCCGATTCGGGAATTCGGGTTTCGGGAGGAGATAGTGATTTGGAGGTTGGTGGTGAGGGTGGTGGAGATGTTGAAAGTGTAAAGTGTGATGTCTTGGAGGGTGAATGTGGGCTTTGTGGGGCGGAGGATGAGGTAAATGAGAAGGACTATGAAGAGGATTATGATGATTAAGGCGGTAATGACGGCGGTTACGCGGTAGTAGAATTTTCGGCGTTCGTATTCATGGTGGTGGCGGCAGCCGTCTTTGGCGGACATGATGGTGGTGGTGGTGGTTCCGGTGAGTGGTGTTTTGAACTCTTGGTAAGGTTTAGGCGGGAGGGAGATATTTAGTAGTCATAATGTGTGTATATATAGACATGTAATTGAATAGTTTTAACTAGTATTTTGTTAAAAGAGTTTATTAATTGGGTCATGCTATACCTACACAACTCACAACTCGCAACTCGCATCGTATTTCATGTCATCAAGTATCTAAAAAACACTTAGATGGCTGTTTAATTAAAAAAGTCAAACTTTGAAAATTATTGATCAGAATAACTGATCATTTGATAATTTGAACAATATTCAAACAACTGTTCTGATTATTAGTGTCAAACTTCGAAAGTTATTAGTTCTGGCAAATATCTCAATGGTTTTTCTGACCATATCAATCAAACTTTGATATTTTTCATCCATCCGGCTCCAATCTAGATAACCGTTTGAAATAATGTAGGATTAGATATCAGACGATGAGTATATATACCTATTAATAATAATGTATTCAGAGGCCATTTGTAGAAAACTATATAGAATTAAATAATATTTATTTAAGAAAACAAAATGTAATATGTTTATTTTTGGAACTAGCTAAAATGGAAGGTGCTGCTCTCCCCTTTTTTCTATGAGCTGGTATACAATAGATAAATTGTTTTATCGAATTATAAAAAAAACAAAAAAAATAGTTTTGCACGTATATAATTTTTACACGAATCTGTTTATAATGTGTTTGTCATGTACCTCTTTTTATAATGATCCCTTTGATTTTTGTGAAATGAGTTTGATTACATATTCAAATACATATGACGTAACTATGTAACGTAATTTATAGTGAAGACCGTAATTTATTCTTGTATTTTATGGGTATAGAGCAAAATCTGTCATTTTTAAGCCAAAATAATGTTTATATTTGTCATTTTTTCTATATTTTTTCATAACTCTAATATTAAGTCCCTTTTTCTTCATAAAAATCCCTTCATCCATATTTTATCTTACCAAAAAGCTAAAAATGCTGAAATTATTAGTTAAAAATTGTTAGTTTGACAAAAACAAATAAGAGAATGTTAAATCTCACAACTTGAATTGATTATTCAATTCATCAAGAATATTCAAGGGTACGTCAATTAACATCAAAATTAAATATAATAACTAAAATAACCATAGTGTTGATATTAACGTAAAAGTATAATAATAGTTGTTGGAAGGAGTGACTGTTGAGTAAAATGATATAAGTAAAAGAGGCAAATAAGCATAAAGGGGAGTGCGATTGGTGACCAACTGCTTCCACCCACCATGTGATAAAGAAGCAAACGTTACGTTGCGTTGCGTTGCGGTTTAGGTACGATTCTCATCACTTCATTTATTCGACTCTAATTAGAGGGAGGTCAGTTTCTTAAAAAACTTTTATTTAATTTAGTCGCAATAAATATAAAATAGGAACTCTGAAAACCGCATAAACGTTTGTACGACGTGCTTGTCATATAAAATTCGAGATGGGTAGGCAAGCTATGGTTGTGTGGTTACTTGAGCATTTTATGTGTCATAGTTAAAAACTTAAAACAATAGGTACAAATGTTTATTTGATTCTCGGCATTTTTTTACGTTCTATCTTGAATATTTGAACTGTTTAATTTTTGTATCAGTATATGAAACTTGTTGATCTTTTTATAAAAATATATTTCATTTAAAGTATAAAATTTCATTATGATACGATTATTTTACTTGATTTACATCAAATTTGATGTAAAATCTTTTATCTTAACTTTTAAAAGTTTTATTTCAACACTTCTATATGATACGTTAACTTTTAAAAGTTTTATTTCAACACTTCTGTATGATACGTTTTCGTTATATTGTTTTCACATATTGATTAACTTTGTTAATATTAAATAGTTTATATAAAAATAAAAATTACTTTATATACAATATAAAAATAAAACCATCACAATAAAATCTTTAAAATATACCAAAACTGAATTCCACATAATGAATAAATGTAATACTTTTTGAACTTTAAAAGGTAAAGTTGATATTATAGAATACATAATCAAAAGCTTTTCAAAATACATTAATGTAATTATTTATTTATTTATTTATTTTGAAAATCTAATATTGATAACCAAAAAAAAGGACAAGTTGCAAGACGCAAGAGCCCAAAAACAAAGAAAAGCAAACACAAACAACCGAAAAACTACTACAAGCTCACAAAAGAAAATTTAACGAAATTGAACCTACACCATTTCTCCCCATCTAGATCCGGTCTTTTGCTCCTTTGATTGACCCAAAGGAATGAGGCGGCTTTAATATCATACCAATTTGTGACCATGATCGGTTTATTGTTGAAAATAATATCATTACGAGCTCTCCAAATCATCAAACAAGTGACAACCAAAATAGCTCGAACCGCCTCACATTCCACTTTATTGTATTTAAACTTCTTCCAATATCTAGGGGTGAGCAATTCGTGGTTCTAAACCGCGAGAACAGGGGAACCGGAACCAAACCGTTAGATCCGAACCGTATTATTGTATTTCGGGTCCGGTTCCGGTTCTTAAATTTGGATGAAAACGGTTCCCGGTTCGGTTCCGATTAGAACCGACGGTTCCAGTTATAGAACCGCTAGAACCGGGTTAGGTTTAAACTTTGAAGATTATATTTAAAATCCTATTTATTTAGTTGGCTTTCATACTTCCATGTACGAGCAACCATCCACTTTCTCACTTTCCCGGTTACATTTAATCCCTTACAATATCACAAACGATAATCATCATCTACGGCCCTAAATATGTTTTAAAAAATAATTGTTTTCGGAAATATTTTGAGTCATTCTTATCTATTCTCAATACCCTTCATTAAAATATAATATGTTGATATGATAATGCTTTATTTATGGGATGTCGCTTGTTTCTTTCGCCTTCTAATGTTTCATATTTAGAATTTTAATTGAAAACCGGTTCTGGCAAGAACCGTTTAAATCGGTTCCGAACCGAACCGGAACCGTTAAAATACGGTTCGGTTCCGGTTCTTATATCTAGCATTTAACGGTTCCGGTTCGGTTCTCGCGGTTCCGAACCGTTGCACAGCCTTACCAATATCTCCTTAATTAAGTCAAAAATCCTTGCCTTTGATAACTTTACCCGTGCATGCACACTAGCCCAAACTAACTTTGCTGCCTGACAATGAATCATTAGATGCAATGAGGATTCCGGTAAAATCACACAAACCACATTTGACATCAACATCGATTCTTCTCACCAACAACGCCATCTTTGTAGGGATCCTATCCATAAATAATCGTCAAATAAAACAATTCACCTTAATCGGTACCCTTTTTAACCATATATTTCCATCGACCGCTTGATGACCAATATTATCCATTTCCCATCCAAGGTTTTTAACAAGAAAATATGTCACCGAGCCATCAACTCCTCACATCCGATTCCTTTTTCAACTCTTTAGTTTGTAAAATCATGATATTATTATCTGATAACACATTTCTAGTCATCATTAGACCAAGCATTCTGTATTAGTTTCGTTTAAAAAAAACATTTGTCATAAACCCAACCATGTTTTAAGAAGCTTCATATATCCTTATATTTACATGCAAACGTTAATGATTATGAAACCCATACAACAAAGAGTACAATTTGGGTAAGCCAAGAAAATATGTTTAAAAAAGAAAAACTGAACACTTCACAATTCAATAAAATTTCCCATTTTCCAGTTTTCTGGGCCTTGACCAGACAAACTCTTGGGCTGCTGTAGTTTTTTCAGCCCAATAAATAGAAGTGGCACATCTTGGTAGTAGACAAAATTACATTTTATGTCTTGTTTATTTCTTGGAATATATGAGGTAGGGATCTTGAGCAATGGCTAACACATCAGGTCTTTCTTCTTGGTTATAAGTTAAACACCTCCTAATAAACTCCTGCATATAAAAATAATATTAACAGTAACAAAATTTAACTTAATAAAATAACAAATGGAATGACGAACTTACTTTTGCTTCACTAGAGACAGAAGGCCTAGTAGGGAACTCGACTTTTCGGGCTTTAATTATGGTGTCTTCACGTAATATGCGTTCTTGTGTTTGGTCGTGACCGAAAGGGCGTTTACCAAAAAGCATTTGGTACAAAAGAATACCCGCTGACCATACATCAACCTATTTTCAAAAAAAAAAAAAAAAAAGATCATTGCTTATTTAAACATGCAAATAAGAGTCTTAAGAAAATCTGAATGAATAAATATAAATCGTTTTCTTGTTATTTAACTAGTAAGAACATAATTAAGTGGAAAACGTATCACTGACCTTCGATGAAATAAGAGGAATCTTACTTAACTCAAAGCATTCTGGAGGGAGGTACCTGAGGTAATAATAATAAAGATGATGATGAAAAAGAAAAAGAGTTCATGTATAAACGTAGGTAAATATTAGGTTTGACTTTGAAAAGTCAAACAGAGGGCGTAATCAGGTACAACGAGGAACACTCACCAATACGTTCCAGCTCCCTGAGATGTAAGTTCCATGCCTTGGGATCCAACATCATCCTCCACAATCTTGCTAAGACCAAAATCAGTTACTTTTGCCACACCAAATTCATCAAAAAGAACATTCCCGGGCTTCAAATCATAATGAATAATCCTCTGGTTTCTTTTGTTCAAATAAATAAGCCCTTGAAATATCTGAAATATAATTATCCTAGCTTCTCTTTCTGGCAATACAGGTGTCGTTTTAAGAACAGCGTCAAGATCTTTACCTGTATTTACAATCAACAATGAAATGAAATCATACAAAAACTTACATTAAATTATATGGAGAAAAAGGATAGAATATATATACATACCGCTGCAATACTCCAAAATTGTGCAAAAAGTATTTTGATCTATCTCAAAGATGTCCCATAGCCGAACAATGTGATGGTGCACTAAGGTCTTATGAATATTATATTCACGTATAGCATGACGTATATAACTTTGCTTTTTATCCTCACTCCAATTGGCATTTAAACCATGAAGTTTACATGCAACGTATCTATTATCCACCAAATCAAATGCCTGATAAAGAAAAGTTGTAGTTTCAAATAACTGCAGATAGGTTTATTCACATGTGAATGTGTAACAAATCATAAAAAGGACTCAAAGGACTCGTAAATGTGTTACAATTAAATAACAAATAAAAAATCTGACCTTGTACACCTCACTAAATCCTCCTTTCCCGAGAAGATTTAAGAGGGCGTATCGATGATTCAAGATCTGATAATTATTGAACCGAGAACCGTCTTCATCCCTTATACGTTTCATTTCACGTATAAGTCGTCCCTTTTCTAATTCATATCGGTCTCTTTCACGCACATAGGTTTCCTCTTCCTGTTATATAGAAACTTAAATTAATATTTTCATAACTTAGAAAGTATAAAAATATTTCACAGGTAAAGAAACTCACACGCTTGATGCTGGCTAGACGGGATTTGTAAATTTCATCCTGGATTATGATATCTTCTTCTGAGAGTCCTAATTCAGCTTCAGTTCCATCGCCTTTATCTTTAAAGAGAAATTAATGGATTTTAAACTTGGTTAGAACAGAAGTATTATTTTTCACGCTCCAAAAAATAACAGACTAGCCTTTTCCTTTTACTTAAAATACTTTCTCACCTTGTCCCAGAATCATCAATATTTATAACTTTGTTTGTCTCAAAATAACTGCCCATTTACAAATTACAATTAAGGATGCTTAGAATTCACTATTTTTCCCATTTTACCCTTATCCAAGTCAACTAGTAACTTTGATGAACTAAAGACGAATTAGGTATTCTGCTAACTAAAATCTACCTTTTTTAAATTGTATTTTTTTTGCTTGTGAATAATAACAGTGGGACACAGGGTAAGTGATTAGTCGCTTTAATAGTAGCATGGAATATTATGTATTTATTTATCTACTTTTGAAAAAAATCATTGAGTAAAGCTGATGTAAATAATGCAATCATTGTGTATTTCTCACTGGAATGCGACCAAAATTTATTGTTTTATGAGAGATTAAACCAAATCCTCTATATTAAAAAACTATTTATTTATTTTTCCAGTTGTTTGAGGAAACAGACTTGAAAAATAAAAATTGATATATTTACCTGGCAGTTTTTTCTTTAGTGACTTCCGCTGTCTGTCAACAGCCTCCCTTGATTCTAACAATCGCCTCTTCAGAAGAAGAAAAGGGAATGTAAAAACACACTACAAATTTCTGATGGTTATTGAACAAGCAAGAAAGATACAGAGATTCTGATTGCAGCATTATTGAGTTATCATTTCTAAGTGTGAACCAATAGTAAATTATTAACAGAGTAATAATTTTGTATTTTGATGGTTCACATTAATTTTATATTTTGCGGGTTCAATTATATCCAAGATTCCTAGGTCTATGGAGTTTAATGTGGGAGGTTTAAACTGATCCTTCATTTTACAATAACAATATCTAGACTTTGCGGTTAATTTCTCCTAAAAACTTAATGTGAACATAAAGGAGTCATTCAAACTAAATGAAAATCAAATAGAACACACCAGGTTAGCATTAAGATCCTTAATTGCTTGCCCATCTTCCCAAGTCTCAGATATGACTGTTCCAGCCCTGCAGTTTTACCAAAAAGCAAGAAAATTCAAATATCAGGTGCACTTCAAATAAAGTAAAAGACAGAAGATGGATTGTATGTTGGTCAACCATCAAGTTTATCAGATAAATACATCATACGACGATGCTGTTTAAATGACTGTATGTAATAGATTATGATTTCTATATTGACTAAACTGAAGATAGGTTGTATGCTGGTCAACCAATAGGTCAACAGCTAATTAACTAAAGTGAGGTAATAGGACGTTTTTACCTGATAACACCCACATTCCCAAGTCTAGAAGAATCGTGTCTCACTTTCATCCTTGCTTCTTGTCTCTCAGCTTTAGAGACAGAAATCAGCAAATCAGATATGACTTTCATTCTCTGCAATAAAGAAATATATATTTAATGATCTTATTAGCAAAGCAGGAAAAAAAAGCACCATACTACAAAAATTGAATTTTAACACAAGTTAATCTATCCTTGTAGAAATGCAAGCTGATAAAAGTGATATGAGGGCAGAAAAAGAAAGCTCACTTTTGGTTTCACTTGATGTTCATTATTTTTAAGCTCCTTGAGTTCCTGTACAAGACAATAAAACATAAATTGTGATGTTTGATTGGACAAAGTATAATGCAGCTTCTGAATTTTTTAATAAGCAGCTGATAGCAATTAAACCTTTTCCAACTGCTGGCATAGATGTTGATATTCTGAAGCCTCTTGACGTGCTTTCCTTAAGTCCTCTTCTAGTGTTTTTATTTTGGCTCGCAATGATGTGATTTCCTCCTTTTTGTAATTAAAAAAAAAAGAAGAGAACACTTTCAGTGAGAACCAAAAAAACGGATGACACCGACATATAAACATACACATAAAAAAATGAATACAAAATGGCACCAAAATTTTTAATTTTCACTGTCAAGCATACGTCACCCACTTTAAATAATCTGAAGTTAGATATCCAAGATTTGTGGCACCACATGCACCTAATAACTAAAATGTGTACACAAAAAATGGGCATTTACTTCAATGTGATGCGAGAAGCAAACATGCATGCACTTTATAGAAACATATGTTTGCTTTTGGTCCTTTTGGATGAAAAGAATAAGACTTTATATCCTAAAAACGCAGTTAAACTCTGCTAACAGATCAAGGATGACTATTACTTGTTAAATTGTGATGTAACAATGGTTCACAAAACATATAAACATATAATAATTAAACAAAGAGGTCTATACTCATTGGTACTCAAACACGAGCAATGAAATGGTTGCACATAAATTATACCTGTTGATGTGAGTTCTCAAGATGGCCATTTGAGGCGGACTTTTGTATCTTCGTTTGATCAATAATTGAGGTCCCACGTCCTCTGGCTGAAGTAGAATTCCCCTTACCCCGGGCTTTTTTTCTCCTATTTACCTCTGAGCCACTCTTAACCTCCACAGTATCCACAACTTTTTGCAGTGCATCTGTCACTACCTGGATTATTTCCAATTTATGGCAAATACTCTGAAATCGGTTCTAAGATAGAATACTGGCATATAGAATAAATTACTACCACAAATAACTTGGTAAATGAAAGTTTAAGTTAACGAATATAAACTGAGAAAAATCATTTGATACAACTAGCATTAGTCATTGACTAGTTGTATGATTTGGTGTTAAAAATTTCAAGCAATAAATCAACCTTAGTTTGATCAGCATCATCCGTGAGCTTTCTACGCTTCTGAAAGTTAGCTTGTATGAGAAATTCTCTCCCATTCTGGCAAAGAAATGAATATTAAAGATTAAATGCAAAACATAAACTTTAAGGATGCCATATTGCACAAGAGTAAAACCAATGGTTGCTATCACCTAGAAATTTCATATCTTTGTATGTGTTTTCGTTTTTCCTAATTTATAATTCTTTTAGCACAAAAGATTTGTCAATCTAACATTGCAGGTCTAGATTTTCTGAAACAAATATACAGAACACAAATATAGTAATAGAGTATAACTCTCCAAACAAATTCACCTAGTCCAACTCTCCTATCTTAAAAAGATGCCACCCACATTCTCCGTGTGTCCTCACTTGCAATCTTACTCCTCATGATACGCGCGTGCAGTCACAAACACACGTCTTAACAGCATATGTCTTATTTCAGCTAATCAGCTCCAATTCAACTTCGTTAACATAGCATCTCACGACCATTCTTAACGTGCCAATTTTCAACAATCTAACACATCTCTGTCTTTCAAAATTCAACAACTAATACACTCATACGCATATGAGATGTGAAGCATACACCTTCTTTCACGAACAACGCTACTCTACTCATTCTTAATGTACCACTATTACTTAATAAGTAGCAATAATAACTACCTAAAACTATATAAAACTTCAATTTGTTTCGTTATTCAGAATATCAGTTTAATAAACTTATAAACATATAAGTAACATTAAAAAGCATGACGAAAGAACTAATCGTGCTTGTTCCTAGCACCCGTGATTCCTAAAACTCTCACCTCCTAAGGCTCAAACTAAAGAAGCATTCACATTGAAGTCACTAACCTACATTGTTCTAAAATCACATAAACTATAACATAATTAATAAAAAAATGATTTCAAGAGGCTCACAGTGTCATCCTCTTCGGAATCACTAGAAGAATCCAACGATTCAACACAAACTCCAGAAACCGCAGTAATCGAAGAAACCGCAGGCACGGTTTTAGTTTTACCTACCATTCGAGCTTCGAGCTTGGCGATTTTGGACGGCAAAGAGGAGTCCGAGTGATTAGAAGAGTTTGAAGTCAAGTGTAGAAGCACGTCTTCTGACATTGTTGATTGATTGACTAAATAAAACCCTAACAACAATTGAAGAAAGCAGAAGCTAAATTCTTCAGATGAGATCGCATGACAGAATGTTCTGACAAGGATCCGATTGATTTGGGATTTAGGGTTTCTCAAAATAGATTCTTGTGTTTGGCGTCAATCGGTGATATGACGTAAACTGGAGGGACGACCGGAAATAATGTTTTTCAAAGTGGTCAACCATCCATTAATTGATAATACGTGATAACATACTAAACCGGTCTACTAAAAAATAGGTTGTTTTGGTTTAGGTTAGAAAGGTTTGGTTGAAAAAATGATAACCGGAGAAAATTTTAAAGAGACGAAGGTAGACTCAAACCATTTTAAATGGGTCAATTTTGGTTGTTTTAAAAATCATATCGGTTGGTTTGGGTTATAGATTTTAATAAGATGGGTCACTTGAAATTTCACCTTCTTATTTTCGGGTCAAAATAGGTCGACAAATTTAAATAAATGGGTCGATGTTGGTTAGTGTCTTAAGGAAAAGTGGCAAGCTCGGATTGAAACGGGTTTTGGATTGGAACGAGTTCGGTTTAGGTTTCGAGCCGACACGAGTTTTCGCACTCGACGGGTTGAGTTTCGGTTTCCTTTATTTCTTTTTGGTCGGTTTCGGAGCACTGAACAGGTTGGGTTTCGGTTTCTTTTGTTTGTTTTTGGTCGGTTTCGGAGCACTGAACAGGTTGGGTTTCGGTTTCTTTTGTTTGTTTTTGGTCGGTTTCGGATTCCTTTTCGGCCTTTTTGTGACATCTGCCCCGATCCGACCCGACCCAGGTACCCGTTTCTCTGACCCGATCTCTTTCTTTTATGATTTAATATTTATTTATACTTATATTTTTACTTTTAATAATAATATATATTTTCCTTCCCGCCTATTTCTCTCTCTTTCTTTCCGCCGTCCCTCTCCTTCTCTCTTTCCGCCTTCTTTTCCCTCTTGTCGCCGTCCCGCCCTTAAGCCTTGTTTCCCTCTTTTTCTTCTAACTCTTTTGTTCCTTCCCGCCTAAGGTTGTCTGCGCAGACCCCTTGCAAGGAAGCCTGCGTGAAGACCACCTGTTTCAGCGATACGCGAGACGAACTCTTCTCGCAGCGCGCTAAGAATTGTAATTCTTCTCGCAGCGCGCTAAGAACGGTAGTTCTTCCCGCGACGCGCTAAGGATTTGTAGTTCTTCTCGCAGCGCGCTAAGAATCGTAGTTCATCCCTCGACGCGCGAAGAATTATAGTTCTTCCCGCGGCGCGCTAGGAATTCTAGTTCCTCCCGCGGCGCGCTAAGAAATATGATTCTTCCCGCGACGCGCTTAGGAATGTAGTTCTTTCCGCGACGCGTTAAGGTTGTTTCTGTCTGCCTTCGCGCTCGCGCTCTCTTGACCTTCTGTGTCTGCCTTCGCGCCTTAGCCTTCTCGCGCTGAACCCTTTGAGTTTTCTTCTGTTTAATCTAGCCGTTGCTTTTGTGTTGTCTTATCTTTTGAGCTGTTGACCTAATCTGCTTTATGTCTGAAAAGCCACTTTTGGCGCAGCATGCGCACCAACCCCATTGGTTGACAGAAAAAGTGACTGACATTATCTTTTGAGATCTGCTTTTGCCATGCTTGACCAGTACCTTTATCTGACCCGCCCATGCTTTTTACTGTTCCCTGTCAGCTTTATCTTGCCCCCTGCAGCTGCCATATCTTTTGATATCTTTTACTTGCTTTTGATATCTTTTGTTATCTTTTGTTTTGTCTTGTTCTGTTTGTCTTGAGATCCTTTCCCCTTTTCTAGGGATTATGTCTCCTAGGGTTTCTCTATAAATAATAGTATTATTTTCTTAACACTACACACACAAAACACTTAATCTCTCCTGTTTTCCTTGCTCTCTGCCGCCTCCCTCTCTGCCTCCGTCTTCCTCCCTGTTCTGCCCTGCTTTTCCGGTAATATATATATATTATATATAATAATTTACTTATTAATTATGCTAACTTATAATCAAGACTTAAAACAGATCGTTAAAACAATAATCTTTAATTATAGGTTAACTTGTGCTTGTTTAAAGTTGGTTCTTGCTTTATCTTACACCGCATCGTTTATCAAGTGAGTAATCTCGTACCTAATCCCTTTTTACTTTTAATGTTTTGGGATGTTCATGTGTTCGTACAAACTCGAGTCTTAAACTTGTTTATGAACTTTAGTCGCGCAGTATCCCATGTGTTGAGGACGTTTACTTGGCTGTTTATTTGTATGTGTGTATCATTAACCGCTTTGTTCGGCCTATTCCGAAGTTTTCATGGATCCATTAGATGAACACGGGAGACCTATCGTTTACGGTTTTCTTTGTTTACACTTGCACAGATGTTTTCTCGTTTTTGTGCTCAATTGGGAGCACGGATTGAACTATGAACTATGAGCTATGATCTATTTAGGCTTGATCACAATCTGATTGCACCCTTGTTAAACACCAGACATACACGTGTTGCGCGCAGATTTATGATTATCTATGTATTGTATTAAACTTGATTTCTCACCAACACGCAAGTGTTTGACGTTTATTTTAACACATGTTCAGGTTTGCAGTAGCTGTTTTGGAGCTTGTGGACACGTAGGAAGTTTTCTTTATTTGGACCTAGATTAAAATGTAACAAGACAAGTTTTTGCTGTTCGAATATTATGATTTATAATATATTGATTTATGTTGATTTATGTTATCTTGTTTACTTTGCGCGTGCGCGAATGAATGTATTTATTAAATATTGACACCCAATAGTGTCACGAGTAATGAAACAATATGTGGCGCCCCGATGTATAATCCGCCTTTGGTCGGGGTGTTACAGATTGGTATCAGAGCTCGTTGACTTTAGGATAGGTGGTTAGACGTAACGGCCTAGAATACCTAAGAGTCCCTTCTCGCGCATGAGAGAAATCTCATGTTTGCGCGCTTATTGTTAATTACTCGTTATTTATGAATATGCTCGCGCTTGCGCAGTATATGATTTTATGTTTTATTTCGCGATATTTCGATTTTTGTTGAATTTCGATTTTTATTGATTTTACTTACATATTCGTTTGTTGGATTTGAAAATCCGAAAAGTCATGGTGATACATGAATAGTTCAATTTCCAATTTACGATTATGTTCTGAGGTTGGAGACTTGAAAAGTCATGGTGATACATGAATCATCAATCTCCAATACTCGTTTGCTCGTATATTTTAAATTGGGAATTCGGAAAGTCATGGTGATACATGAATTGTCGATTCTTGATTCGAATTTGTTACCTTTATTAAGTCTGCATTTTAGGATCATTTATTTTACTTGACAGTAACTGACTCCGTGAAACCAAGCTTTATAAGATTAAAACTTTGCGCTAAAACCAAGATATTAACTAAAATTAAAATTTTTATAGAATGCCTCCGCTATCTCGCCGATTTCAAAGAAGAGAAGCCTCGCGCATGCGTAGACAGCAGCGTTCCCAGGAAATGGCCGCCGCGATAGCCCAAGCCTTGAGCCAAAATAATACCTCCAGTTACAACATTAAATCCTTTAACGCGGGTAACCCTCCAAAGTTCACAGGTCTTGAAGGAGCCACCGTGATGCTTCAGTGGCTTGAGAAAATAGAAAACACTTTCCTCCACACCCAATGCCCCTCAGACAGACGAACCCTGTATGCTTCCAGTGTCCTGGAATCTAGAGCGCTCACTTGGTGGAATGGAGTAGCTCATGCGCGTGGCGCAGAAGCTGCTTCTAGCATGACATGGGAGGAATTCAAGGAAATTCTGACGCGAGAATTCTGCCCTCCCAACGAAGTTAAGCGCCTGGAGGAAGAATTTTGGAATCTTAAGCAGTACAGCGGTGAAGCGCGCGAGTACGCGACGCGCTTCCATGAACTAAGTTTGCTTGTCCCTCACCTTGTTACCCCTTCCCGCCGAGCCATAGAGAAATTCCTTGGGGGTCTCCCCATGGAAATTCAAGATTCTGTATGGGCCAGAAACCCAGTTACCCTCTCTGACGCCATCGAGTTGGCCGCTGTGCTCAGCGACAACCATGTCAGAGCAGGAACCCTGTTCCTGCGGGGAACAGAGAAGACCAAACTCACCAAGACTGCCCCTGAACCAACAGAAACCAAACCTGAACCCTCAAACCGTAACAACCTCAAGCGCAGGCGCAAGGCCTATGCGCTTACCAACCCGCCCATTGCCCAGCAACCCATCTACCAACCTCCAGTTTATGCGCCTAACCCTCTGTCAGCCTACCCAACACCTCCTGTAGTCCATAACTATGCCTTAACCAATCCCGCACTCCCTGCCCCGCCTCCTAAGAAACCTTACACAGGAAACCAACCCCTTTGCCCAACCTGTAGACTTCACCACCCAACTCAGACCCCGTGTCGACAATGTAACCGATGTGGCCGCGTTGGTCACTCAACCGAATACTGTAGAGTCCCTCCCGCCAATCCAATTGCGCCAACACCACCAGTTTACCCGCAGAACCCACAACCAACCTACCAAAACCCACGACCCAGATCGTGCTTTAACTGCGGTGATCCCAGTCATTTCCGGAACGCGTGCCCGAGACTACAAGTTCAGATTACGCAGGCGAATCCGGTGAACCAGATTTCGAACCAAGTGACGCGTGGACGAGCTTTTAACATAACCGCGCACCAAGCGCAAGCGAATAATGACGTAGTTAATGGTACATTTTTGCTTAACGGATTTTATGCTTCTGTACTTTTTGATACTGGCGCCGATCGAAGTTTTATCTCTCGCGCCTTCGAGCAGAAGCTTGCGCGACCGCGCGATAACTTAAAAGAAGATTTTTCAGTTGAATCGGCTAATGGTGAAATTATTTTAATTAACTCAGTGATTAAAGATTGCACGCTTAACCTTAACGAAAACGATTTTCTGATTGACCTCATCCCTATGCCTCTTGGAAGCTTTGATGTTATTATTGGTATGGACTGGCTCTCGAAGAATCGCGCCGAAGTTATTTGCGCCAAGAAGTTGATTCGCATTCCTCGAGAAAATGGTGATCTTCATATTTACGGCGAAAAACCCTCCAGTGGTCTTAAGCTTATGTCTTGCGCCGAAGCCCAAAGACTCATGCGGAAGAAGTGTATTGCATTTCTAGCCCATGTGGTTAAACCTGCTGAAGAAAAGAAGCTTCGCGATATCCCTGTTGTGCGTGATTTCCCTGAAGTTTTTCCTGATGATCTTCCTGGTATCCCTCCCGCTCGTGAAGTCGAGTTCCGTATTGATCTTGTCCCTGGTGCTTCCCCCGTGGCTAAATCTCCTTACCGTCTTGCGCCCGCTGAGATGCAAGAATTGGCAAGCCAACTTCAAGAGTTGACTGCTAAAGGATTCATTCGCCCTAGCTCTTCGCCCTGGGGTGCTCCGGTGTTGTTCGTTAAAAAGAAAGATGGATCGTTTCGCATGTGTATTGATTACCGCGAGTTGAACAAACTCACCATTAAAAACCGGTATCCCTTACCGCGTATTGACGACCTCTTTGATCAACTCCAAGGTGCCTCTTGTTTCTCGAAGATTGATCTCCGCTCTGGCTATCACCAGTTGCGCATCCGCGATGAAGATGTTCCGAAGTCTGCTTTTCGAACTCGTTATGGCCATTTTGAATTCTTGGTCATGTCCTTCGGTTTAACCAACGCACCCGCCGTTTTCATGGATCTAATGAATCGGGTGTGTAGGCCTTTCTTGGATAAATTCGTGATTGTGTTTATCGATGATGTTCTGGTGTATTCTAAGACCAAGGCCGAGCACGAGCAACATCTCCGATTGGTGTTGCAAAAGCTTAGAGCTGAGCAACTCTATGCTAAGCTTTCCAAGTGTGAATTTTGGTCTGATGAAGTACAGTTTCTTGGTCATGTTGTAAACAAGATGGGTATTCATGTCGACCCATCCAAGATTGAAGCAATCAAGAACTGGTTGACGCCATCTTCTCCTTCCGAGATCCGTTCCTTTCTGGGCTTAGCTGGTTATTACCGGCGCTTCATTTCGAACTTCTCAAAGATCGCATTGCCTTTAACAGCTCTAACGCACAAAGGTAAACCGTATATTTGGGGCTCGAAGCAAGAAGAAGCCTTTCTAACGCTCAAGCGTTTGTTGTGTGAAGCTCCTGTTCTTGCGCTACCTGAGGGTAATGATGATTTTGTCGTGTATTGCGATGCATCCAACCAAGGTCTCGGTTGTGTTCTTATGCAACGAGGCAAGGTTATCGCTTACGCATCAAGGCAACTCAAGGTTCATGAAAAGAATTATACAACTCACGATCTCGAACTTGGTGCAGTTGTTTTTGCCTTGAAGATCTGGAGACACTACCTTTATGGTACTAAGTGTATCCTTTACACTGATCATAAAAGCCTTCAGCATATCTTTGATCAGAAGGAACTTAACATGAGGCAACGCCGATGGAACGAACTCATCAGCGATTACGATTGTGAGATCCGGTATCATCCTGGTAAGGCTAATGTGGTAGCCGATGCGCTCAGCCGAAAACCCTGCCAGCTTAACTGTATCTTGCCGCGCACCCAGCTTCACTTCGCGCCGATTCAAAGCAACCTTGAATCGCGCATTCGTGACGCGCAGCGCGCATCCATCAGTAATGGTAACCTTCGCGCCGAGTTAGCGTGTGGCGCGGAAGCGCATTTTGTGCCTAATCTGAGTGGAATTCTCTGCTATCTCAATCGCATCTGGATTCCCTTTGATGAGAATCTTCGCGCTGATATCCTGAGTGAAGCGCACAAATCTCGGTATTCTATTCATCCTGGCGCTGGTAAGATGTACAAGGATTTGCGCATTACTTATTGGTGGCCCGGTATGAAGAAGGATATTGCTGTGTTCGTAGCTAGATGTCTGACTTGTTCTAAAGTAAAAGCTGAACACCAACGCCCATCTGGTTTGCTCGAACAACCAGAAATTCCTACGTGGAAATGGGAATGTGTAGCGATGGACTTTATTACCAAGTTACCTTTGACAGCAAGCAAACATGATAGCATTTGGGTAATAGTGGATCGATTGACTAAGTCTGCTCACTTTCTGCCCATTCGTGAAAACTACCGTGTTGAGCAACTCGCGCAGCTTTATGTCAAGGAAATTGTCTGCCGCCATGGTACTCCTTTGAGCATCATATCCGATCGCGATGGCCGTTTTATATCTCGCTTTTGGAAATCTCTCCAATCTGCGCTAGGAACTCGCTTGGACATGAGTACGGCATATCATCCTCAGACTGACGGTCAGTCTGAGCGAACTATTCAAACTCTTGAGGATATGCTCCGATCTTGTGTTCTTGATTTTGGAGGTAATTGGGATTCGCACCTGCCTTTGATCGAGTTCTCTTATAATAACAGCTATCATTCCAGTATCGGCATGGCCCCATTTGAAGCACTTTACGGTCGTAAGTGCCGCTCCCCGATCTGTTGGAGCGAAGTGGGTGAAACTCAAATCACAGGACCCGAACTTGTTCAAGAGACAACCGATAAAATCGCCAAGATCCGTGATCATCTGCTGACTGCCAGAAGCCGACAGAAGAGTTACGCAGATCGTAGGCGAAAGCCTCTCGAATTTCAAGTTGGTGATCTTGTTCTCCTCAAAGTGTCGCCTTGGAAAGGTGTTGTCCGCTTTGGGAAGAAGGGTAAGCTTGCTCCTCGATATGTTGGACCATTTAAGATTCTCGCGCGTGTGGGAAAAGTTGCCTACAGACTTGACCTGCCGCCCGCGCTCAGTAATGTGCATCCAACGTTCCATGTATCCAATCTCAAGAAGTGTTTAGCTGACGAGAACCTTCACATTCCTCTTGATGAAGTTCAAGTTGATGAAACTATGCATTTCGTTGAGAAGCCTGTTGAGATTATGGATCGCGAGGTTAAGCAAACCAAGCGCAGTCGTATCCCTATCGTGAAAGTTCGTTGGGAGTCCAAGCGCGGAGCCGAGTTTACATGGGAAAGGGAAGATCAAATGAAGATCAAGTACCCGCACCTGTTCTCTGCGCAACCTACTTCGAGATAAATTTCGGGACGAAATTTCTTAAAGTAGGGGAGACTGTGACATCTGCCCCGATCCGACCCGACCCAGGTACCCGTTTCTCTGACCCGATCTCTTTCTTTTATGATTTAATATTTATTTATACTTATATTTTTACTTTTAATAATAATATATATTTTCCTTCCCGCCTCTTTCTCTCTCTTTCTTTCCGCCGTCCCTCTCCTTCTCTCTTTCCGCCTTCTTTTCCCTCTTGTCGTCGTCCCGCCCTTAAGCCTTGTTTCCCTCTTTTTCTTCTAACTCTTTTGTTCCTTCCCGCCTAAGGTTGTCTGCGCAGACCCCTTGCAAGGAAGCCTGCGTGAAGACCACCTGTTTCAGCGATACGCGAGACGAACTCTTCTCGCAGCGCGCTAAGAATTGTAATTCTTCTCGCAGCGCGCTAAGAACGGTAGTTCTTCCCGCGACGCGCTAAGGATTTGTAGTTCTTCTCGCAGCGCGCTAAGAATCGTAGTTCATCCCTCGACGCGCGAAGAATTATAGTTCTTCCCGCGGCGCGCTAGGAATTCTAGTTCCTCCCGCGGCGCGCTAAGAAATATGATTCTTCCCGCGACGCGCTTAGGAATGTAGTTCTTTCCGCGACGCGTTAAGGTTGTTTCTGTCTGCCTTCGCGCTCGCGCTCTCTTGACCTTCTGTGTCTGCCTTCGCGCCTTAGCCTTCTCGCGCTGAACCCTTTGAGTTTTCTTCTGTTTAATCTAGCCGTTGCTTTTGTGTTGTCTTATCTTTTGAGCTGTTGACCTAATCTGCTTTATGTCTGAAAAGCCACTTTTGGCGCAGCATGCGCACCAACCCCATTGGTTGACAGAAAAAGTGACTGACATTATCTTTTGAGATCTGCTTTTGCCATGCTTGACCAGTACCTTTATCTGACCCGCCCATGCTTTTTACTGTTCCCTGTCAGCTTTATCTTGCCCCCTGCAGCTGCCATATCTTTTGATATCTTTTACTTGCTTTTGATATCTTTTGTTATCTTTTGTTTTGTCTTGTTCTGTTTGTCTTGAGATCCTTTCCCCTTTTCTAGGGATTATGTCTCCTAGGGTTTCTCTATAAATAATAGTATTATTTTCTTAACACTACACACACAAAACACTTAATCTCTCCTGTTTTCCTTGCTCTCTGCCGCCTCCCTCTCTGCCTCCGTCTTCCTCCCTGTTCTGCCCTGCTTTTCCGGTAATATATATATATTATATATAATAATTTACTTATTAATTATGCTAACTTATAATCAAGACTTAAAACAGATCGTTAAAACAATAATCTTTAATTATAGGTTAACTTGTGCTTGTTTAAAGTTGGTTCTTGCTTTATCTTACACCGCATCGTTTATCAAGTGAGTAATCTCGTACCTAATCCCTTTTTACTTTTAATGTTTTGGGATGTTCATGTGTTCGTACAAACTCGAGTCTTAAACTTGTTTGTGAACTTTAGTCGCGCAGTATCCCATGTGTTGAGGACGTTTACTTGGCTGTTTATTTGTATGTGTGTATCATTAACCGCTTTGTTCGGCCTATTCCGAAGTTTTCATGGATCCATTAGATGAACACGGGAGACCTATCGTTTACGGTTTTCTTTGTTTACACTTGCACAGATGTTTTCTCGTTTTTGTGCTCAATTGGGAGCACGGATTGAACTATGAACTATGAGCTATGATCTATTTAGGCTTGATCACAATCTGATTGCACCCTTGTTAAACACCAGACATACACGTGTTGCGCGCAGATTTATGATTATCTATGTATTGTATTAAACTTGATTTCTCACCAACACGCAAGTGTTTGACGTTTATTTTAACACATGTTCAGGTTTGCAGTAGCTGTTTTGGAGCTTGTGGACACGTAGGAAGTTTTCTTTATTTGGACCTAGATTAAAATGTAACAAGACAAGTTTTTGCTGTTCGAATATTATGATTTATAATATATTGATTTATGTTGATTTATGTTATCTTGTTTACTTTGCGCGTGCGCGAATGAATGTATTTATTAAATATTGACACCCAATAGTGTCACGAGTAATGAAACAATATGTGGCGCCCCGATGTATAATCCGCCTTTGGTCGGGGTGTTACACTTTTGTTTCGTTGTGGTCTGTTTTTTTCAGTTTTATTTCTGTTCGGTTTCAGTTTTTTAGTTTCGTTTTGATCGATTTTTTCGGTTTCGATCAATTCGGTTTAGTTTTAGTTTATGATTCGTTTTCGTCGACTTTCGGTTTCAATTCATTTCTCGGTTTTTGTTTTTTTTAGAACGAAGGCAAGGGCGGAAACGTTTTGGTTTTTTTTTACTTTTTTTTATTTATATTTTGAGTTATAATTTTTTTATTAATTTTTTTGAATATTTTTTGTTAATAAAAACCCCTCCAAAAAATATTCAAAAAAATTAGTAAAAAAATCATAACTCAAAATATAAATAAAAAAAATGTAGAAAAACCAAACGTTTCCGCCTTTGCCCTCGTTCTTCAAAAAAAAAAATATCCGAAACCCGTTTTGACACGTTCCGACCTTGACCCATTCCAACCCGGACCCGTTCTGACCCGAACCTTTTGACACTAACTCGTTCCGACCCGAACCAAAACAACCTTTTTTTAGTTGACCCATTCCAACCCATGACCTATTTCGACCCAACCCAACCCATTTGCCACCCTTATGAAAGAAACTAACCCGTCAATTATGATAGTTAATTGAGAGTACGATACCTAAAAAGTTGATTTGACACAACATCTAATAGTTTGACGGGCTGTTCGAAACGTTGTCTGCCACGTGTAGTTAAAAACAGCTTTGAGCGCCCATGGTTCGCATTTGACAGGCCGTCTAATGTTCTGACGGTCCATCTGAAGTTATTTTCATGTCAAATCACTTTTTGACACTTGCTAGTTGTAACATCTCGGATTTTTCGAAACTGTATTCATTTAAGTTTAACCTGACATGAAATATTTTTAGATCTTTAATATTAATCAAAATCCAATATTTTCAAGTAAATAAGTTTCCTAATGTTCACTTTAGGCCCTTGTACTTCAATCAATGTTCAAAACCAAATTATACCAAAACTAGTTCAAGTAATGTTCAATTAACAAAGTATAAGGACTAAACTTGTAAAAATATGAAAATTTTCTTCCTCATCCCCGGAGTGCCGCTCGGGCAGACCCCCCACCCCCGTCACGTGCCGCCTTGAACTCCCTGCATAGATCGTTTATGCTCTAGTTCGTTTTCTAGCTCGTTTAAGGTATTAAATCGTTTATTTTAGGCATATTAGAGAGAATTAAGGGCCAAGAAACAATCCTATAACTGAAACATAAGTATAATCTCGTTTCTTATCATCCAAGATCAAATATTTTGATTATATTCAGTGATTTATTCATAAAAGTATGATTTACTTACCTAAACGAGCCAAAAGCCCCGAATTAGTTTGTTTTATGTTTTCCTATATAAACAAGACATAACCATCTGCTGTAAACTTTAATCTAACCCTAAAGAACATCCTCCAGCCGTCCCTTACCTTTGTTCATCCTCCAACCCTTCGGTTTTTGCATATTCGTTAAAGATTCAAGACTTGTTCGTTGACTTTGCAAACTCAAGGACCTTTGACTTCTGTTTCTCATCAATCCTTTCACTTTCCGGGTAAGTTGTAAACTGTAAACTCGTTCATACATATTTCCTAGTCAATAACCTTCAATCAATTTCGGTGGTTGAAGGGTGTTGACTGGTCAATTGCTTTAAAACCCGATAAAGGGTAAAACAGTCAATAAGTTTGACTTTGCGTTTTCTCATGCTTCTGGTTGGATTCAACGTTCGGTCCAGAAGACTTTTATTCTCGTAAAGAAATTTTAAGGCTACTGCCCAAAACCCGACTTCCGACTCGCTGTTCGGATTCTGGTTAGTA
The DNA here is from genome assembly GCF_021521415.1 of Bidens hawaiensis. Lineage (NCBI taxonomy): Eukaryota > Viridiplantae > Streptophyta > Magnoliopsida > Asterales > Asteraceae > Bidens > Bidens hawaiensis. The sequence goes on along the minus strand of NW_027495393.1, from coordinate 186,361 downwards.
CCAGCTCGTTTAAACGTTTAATTCAACATAACTAGAGTTCTACTCATCCGTTTGGATTGATTCCAGAGGCATTAAGTTTGTTTTTATTTATAGTTTCATATCACAAAGTTTCAGGTTCTAATCAGTTATCTCGTTTGACGCGTATTGGACGACTCGCTTATCCGTTGACTCGTTTATTCCCCTTTATATACATTGTTTTCTAATGTGTTGGGGACATATGCGTACTTACTCATATTTTCTATGCTATATATATACTCAAAATCGCAAACATAATTATTGTGTGAATATCAGTTGAATGCTATTTGCTAATTGCTACATGTTTAATTGTTTACTTGATAACGTTTCGGAGAGGTCCAACATATCCCCTTTTGTATAGGGTTCTCATTAGTATGATCATACGACTGTCTTAGTAACTGGAGCCCGATTCTCTTGGCGAAGGTAAACCGACAATCTAGTCATTGTAATCGATGCCCGATTCGCTTGGCAACGATTCATTGGCACACGAGTACAAATTGGTTTTGGTTTGTTAAGGTTTGATTGATTATTACCACATAAATTGGTTTGCGCATTTAACACTTATCATTTATTATTTATTTATTATATAACTATTTGTTATGTCATAATTGGTGATAATCTCACTCAACATGTTTGTTGACAAAACTCCATTTTCTACGCATATGCAGGTTACATAGATTGAAGTATGGATATTTAGTCAAGACCATAGGTTATAATGAAGACGATCGTTAAATCATCATTTATTTGAATTGTTTTGTAATGTTTGTAAACGTGTGTGAATATTTGAATTAAAATAATTAATTAAATATTGTCATTTATAATTGTGATAGTATCTTCGAGCTGTGAGCAATCGGATCACGCCCCGGTATTTCCGCCTTAGGTTGGGGTGTGACACTAGTCGCCCGGCATCATCTCCAGAATCGTCTCCACTACCCTTCTGGCGGATGTCACACCTCCAGGAGCATTTAGACTTCGTTTCCATCATCCTCTCCATCTCCTAGCCTTCTCTCATAATTTGTGGTGTGTTTTTAAGTTTTTTAAGGCGTTTAACAAGTTTTTGTGAAGTTAAAGCTTGGTTTGCAGTAATTAACACATCAATTGGGAGTTTGCATTTTGAAGCTTGGCAGATACTGTATCTCTCCTTTATTTTGTTGTAAGAATTTGACTTGTGCTTAAGTACCCTTTAGTTTATGACTTATGTTTTAGGAAGCTTGTGTTGTTGAATTCAATGACAAGTTCCACACATGGGCGTAGCTTTTTGCCCCCCCCCCCCCTCGATTACTCGGTAGTATAAATTTATCAGTTTTTGTCCAAAAATTTTTATACGTTGTATAAATTTACCCATATTTGTCTGATTTTGAACCCCCACCCATGTTTTCGTCTAAGCTTCACCACTAATTTCAAATGTAGGTAACATGTCTTGACAAATATATGAATTTATGCTCAATTGCGTTTTGGATGAAAACGCCACAAACCACACATGTATGTTAAATTGATAGTTGATTCAAAGGATTTTTGAACTATCTGCTAGCAGATTTAAAGAATTAAAGTTGTAATTAATATCTTGGATTTATACAGGTTTTAGTAAATAAAATATTTGAACTATGTAAAATTATCTGTTCTTATAAATATGATATTAACAATTCATTAAAATATATAGCACACACATATATATTACGTTTTCTTTATTTCCTACCAGTGTGTAGCACGGGTAACTAACCTAGTAATAAAATATTTAAATTAAAGGATCATCTTAATCTTTTGAAGCCCTAATGCAGTCCGTTTAAAACTCATTTAGAGAATTATGATTGTCTAGTTAAACACGGCGTCTAATATGACCATTTTTTCATATGGTTCGTCTAATTCTAAAGTCAAACTACTAAACTTGCATAAGGTAAATTTTTTGAGACCCAAAACCAATTCCCCGCGTATAAGAAGGTTTTAAACTTAGAAAGTTATCCTAACTAGGATCTAGATGCTAAAAGTCGAAACTTGATTACAGGTCAGAGACTATTACCCAATATACGAGACACCTGATATTTGAAACATGTGAATACATTTTAACTACTTTCAAAAACATAGAAGCATGTAATTATTTTAAACGTTTTATAAAACTAATTAACTTGATGCATAGAATACGTTTAAGTAGTAAATATTCAAGCTAGTTGCACACGAAAGATATCACTAATCTTGTACGCAAATAGATGGACATGTATACACCTAATAGTGGGCAGACATAAATATAATAGTTATGTGAAACTGTTTGTGCAATGTAGTGTAAACACAACCTTCATTGGTTGATCGGACGATTAAACTACTGATGTAATATATTCAAGTGGATTGAATTATTAACGTGTGTGTTAACTGTATTCACCAGCATTTCCCGATGTCTTCTTTTGAATCATGTCTCTCAAGTGGCCGCTAAGAAGTTGTATGGACCCAAAGCTACGTATTTTAACTCATGGGTGTTTAAGGAAAACCAAGAGTTTTGTTAAATCAGTTAGATGTTTTGGTTAAAAAGTGTTTTATACAAGGCCTGTAAATGTTGTGATTAGATAATTTAACTTAAACTTGTAATGATTAAATGGTAGAACATATGTTTGTTCGTATATTTTCTCATACTTGAAAATTGGATGTGAGATCTAGATATGCCACGTGAACATTCATGTAATTTTTCAGGGAAAAGAAAATTATGATATTATTGCACTTATAAATCCCTAAATTGTTGATCAGTTCTTCACGTATGTAATAGAAAACATGAATGTTATGATAAACCTATAACTAAAACATACCTGTTACAATAGAGGCTGATTAGAATGATCCAGACGACATGATTGTCAGCTTGGTCGAGTTCCCTTTTAGGATGTATATTAGTGATGGGGATTAGGGTTCTTGAGGAAACCAAATTATGGAGAGATATAGGGGTCACGAATTTCTTAATGTGAGAGTTAGGTTTTTTTGAATTATTTTAATTAATCTCTTCCATGTATTTATATACACCCAAGGGAAAACCCTTAATTAGCAAGTAATGGTAATAATGGTCCATCAACAATTACCTAGCTAATATATCAATATACGGACATGTAAAAGTCATCTTCTTTTGGTCTTCCGGTGCAATGGGAATTTGAAAATAACCCGAAAAACCATCAAGAAAACAGTAGAACTGCTGACCTGCCAAACGCTCCAACATCTGATCAATAAACGGCAACGGGAAGTGGTCCTTCCGGGTGGCATCATTCAACCGCTGATAGTCAATACATACTCTCCAACCGGTAACCGTACGCGAAGAGATAAGCTCATTCTTCTCATTCATCACAACGGTCATACCTCCCTTCTTTGGAATGACTTGGGTCGGGCTCACCCATGGAGAGTCGGAAATCGGGTAAATCATCCCGGCATCCATCAACTTCAATACCTCCTTCTTTATCACCTCTTGCATATTCGGATTGAGACGTCTTTGTGGTTGCACCACCGGCTTGTACTCATCCTCCATTAGAATCCGATGCGTGCAATAAGCGGGGCTAATACCTTGAATATCGGACAAACTCCATGCAATCGCCCCCCTATGTAGCTTCAACATGTCTATCAACTTTGTCTTTTGTTCTTCTGTCAGCTTGGAGGACACAATAATGGGCAAGTTCGAGCCCTCATCAAGATAAGCATACTCCAAGTGTGACGGGAGTACTTTCAACTCCAACGGAGCGGGTTTCTCCTCAGAACCCGCCTCACTCTCACAACTAATCTCATTTACCTCAATCATCTCGGGCAACCCCGAAATTTCAGCCAACTCATCACAAATCGAATCGTCCTCACACAACTTAACCTCAACCAAATCATCACAATCGACTAAATCGTTACCACCCACGAGATCCGTACCACAAATGTAATAAAAGAATTTATCCATACATGAAATGAAAGAGTTAATAAAATAAACTGAATGGCAAGGACCACTGAAATCATCTTGATCACTCGGGTGCTTCATCGACCTCGCGACATCATAAGTAACATTCTCATCACTAACCCGAAGCGTGATCTTCCCATCATACACATCGATAAGCGCCTTCGCAATATGTAAGAACGGACGACCAAGAATAATGGGAACCTTCTCGTCGGCCTCCATGTCAAGCACCACAAAATCTACCGGGAATACAAACTTGTCAACCTTCACTAGCAAATTTTCGATAATACCTCGCGGATACTTAACCGAACGATCGGCCAACGACAAGGACATGCGAGTCGGTGTAAGCTCGCCTAACTCCAACTTCTCGTATAAAGAATATGGCATCAAATTAATACTTGCGCCCAAATCCGCCAATGCATGGCTCATCGCATCACTACCAATCAAAACTGGAATCGTAAACACACCCGGATCCGACAACTTCTCGGGTACGCGGTTCAATACTACCGCCGAACAATCTCCCATGAGCGGAATCAATGATACCTCCCCCAACCTATCTTTCCTCTTCAACAAGTCCTTAAGAAACTTTGCATACTTCGGCATGTGTTGGAGGGCTTCAATGAACGGGAGGTTAATTTTCAACTGTCGGAACATATCAAGAAAGTGCCCATACTCCCGCGTATATTTTTGTTGTTTCGCGCGAGCGGGATACGGGATACGAGAGTGATCAATCAAAGGTGATGGGCGGACTTCAACTGGCTTCTTCTCTACTGGCGGTGCTACTGGTGCGGTGTTCTGCACTTTACCCGGTACTTCCATCTCGATTTCTTCATCCATCACCTCCTCATCTTCCGCTTCAGCTTCATTCCGACGCACCTCGGGATCCAAAATCCTACCGCTACGAGTACTAATCGCGTTAATTTGAGCGGCCGGATTCTACCGAGTAGAACCTGAAAACTGTCCAGGAGGTCTTTCATTCAACTGTCGGGCAATATCGCCAATGGTTTGCTGCATGTCGAGCATAGCTGATTGTTGATTCTTCAAAAGCAAATCATGGTCGGCAAGGGTCTTTTGAGTGACTTGATCTCTATTAAGGATTTGCTGCATCATTTCTTCTAATCTTCCCATACCACCACTCGAATCTTTCCCATTACCCGAACTTTGCTCATTAGAACTTCCACTGTTATACTGACCTTGATTTCGGTTATAGGGGGCTTGAAAACCTGGTGGCCCACCGGCCGGATGCCAGTTCGAGTTACCTTGCCCTTGATTCTGATTCTGATTCTTGTAGCTGCTCCAGTTCTGATTGTTGTTGTTGTACGCATTAGGGAACCTGACCAGCCACAAAATCAACATCTTGATTGTTCATCAACGGGCACTCCAGCATACCATGACCACCTCTACACATCTCACACTTATCCACCTTAGTCTTTAACTCTTTTATCTCTCGGGTGAGATTCTCCAAAGTAGCAGCCATACCAGTATCCAGATTAACCTGGTGCACACCTCGAGCAGATGAGGGTGTACTGGTGACGGGATTGGAATTCCCGCCTCGTGGCTTCTTCGCGTATTGAGATTGCTCGAAACTTTCAAACATCTCGTTACACTCGGTTACGTTCCTCCTGTCCATCAGATTGCCCCCAGCGGCTGTGTCAAACCTCACTTGAGCCTCATAAGTAAGCCCATTGTAAAACTTCTCAACGAGGGCCCAAGGTGTGAGCCCATGTTGTGAACAACAGGAAAGCAGATTTTGAAAACGCTCCCAAGCTTAGTAATACGCCTCATCCGGTTCCATGTGGAAGGAGTGGATCTGATCACGGAGGCGAGAGGCCTTAGCAGGTGGAAATACTTCTTGAGAAATGCATCGCGAAGCGCCTCCCATGTGGTGAACGTTCCAGCAGGTTGCGAATCGAGCCAAGTGGCGGCACGATCCTAAAGTGTAAATGGGAACAGGTGAAGGAAGATCACATCCCGGGTAGCACCTTGCAGGTTGAACGTTTTGAACACACGGGTCAGACGGTTGATGTGTGCCGGTGCATCTTCATCTTCACGGCCATAGAACTGGTGGTGATTGGTGATGTTGTTCATGACATAGGATGGGATTTGCCACGAGTTAGGGTTGTTAATGTCGGGGGTGACAATGGGTGAGTGGTCTCCATGGAACCCTTCAAAAGCTTGCTGGTACACGGTGCGGTTATTCTCGGCCATTGGAACAGGTCTAGGACTTGGTGGTGGTGAATTTGCGGGTGAATTGATGCGTGATGATTTCGGTGAAGTATCTATGGTGATCGGTTGCTTTTCAGACGAACTTGCCTCGGACTTCAACGGAGTAGGTCCAAAACAATCGAACGGCGATCCTTGCGAACGCAGATGTGGCATGTACCTGAAAAACAAACAAAGCAAAATTGGTAGACTCTAATAAAAGACTCAAAAATAAAAAAAAAAACTGAAAATAGATTAAAATAACTAACACTTAAAATTAGACTCCTACTACTCAAAGCAATAAATAAAGCAAATAGCACGTATAAAGCAAGAAAGTCTAATCAAAGCTAATAACGCAATCGCCAAGAGTCCCCGGCAACGGCGCCAAAAACTTGATGTGCTTAAAGTAGTTTAATATTTATTAACTAAATTAAATAAAAATAAACACTAAGTAATACTCTAGACTCTCTAAAACTCATCTAAACTACTAACCGGCAAGTGAACCGATCGACTCTAGTAAAGCTAAGTAAGTCCGGATATCGAACCCATGAGACTCTCTAAATTACGTTTATTAGCTAATTAGACTCGACTACAAAACACGACTAATTAATTATATTTATTTGGGGGGTTTTAATTTAAAAAACTAATTTAATACTATAATTAAAAATTAAGAAAATAAGTAATTTAAACGAAAACAAAGTTTGTTGTGAAAATAAGATGATGATGAGAAAACTACCTAGGCTAGAATCCCCTAAATTTCAGTAATGAATTAACCCGGGAAAATATTTAGTTATGGACTGGGATCGTAAAATAGACACTTAAATGAAAACCCGAATAGGACCCCTGACCCTTCTTAAGAAGACACCTATGGGTTTCTAATAAATTTTAACGCACACCAGTATTAAAAATCAAGTTCCCTTACGGTCACCTAATTAATTATGATTTAGTTCCTTTATACGAAATCCTACCTTACAGCGCGGAAATCAAAGGCAATTTAAAATATTTAATCGACTCAATAGACAATAATAAATAACCAACCCTAGACGGACTCCTTACGAAGAACTAAATCTAGCAAGATTAAATAATAAAGATCTATCAAACCTAGCACTTTACAGATTTTATGTTAGCAGCACACTTAGATTTATTTGACAATATTATTCCTATGATCTTATCATGACATCAATCATAAAATAATCAAGAACACAAAGTAATCGATCTAATAGCAATCCTATCACATGACAAACAATAATCAAGGAAAACTATGGAACAAAACTCATCAAACAATCCTAAGCATCCATATGTATCAATTTAATATAAATAAATCTTTTACTAAAACATAAAAACCATAACGATAAATAATCCCAAGTCAAATCAAAACATCAAAGTAAGTTCATCATAACCTAGGCAGTATAAGGGTTTAGCCAACAACTATACTCAAGACCAAAAGATAATAAATAGGTTCAAATAATAAATTCATAATGAAAATAATAAATTCAAACCGACTAATAAGGATTCTTGGATGAGTCGGTATTGAACCCGGATACAAAACTATTGTTGCTTCATTCTCTTTCTTGGGATGAACTCTAACAAAACCTTCTGTCGATCTCTGTTCTTGCTGACTTCAAAACTCCTCTTTAATAATAATGATGACCCCTTTTATAATTGCTTGTCCTTTTCTTCTTTCACAAGTCAAAACAAAAACCGGCCCACAATTCTTTTTCCGTTTAATATGTTTTTGTAGTCGGTTAAACAATAACTCAAATCTTAATTGGGCCGTGGAGTCCTCCATTAACGGGCCCCTCATCCAAAAAAAAACATTTACTAATAAATCAAGTTATTTGTGATCTGCTTCACGTGAGCCTACATCAATCCACCATTATTAAATGCCAACATGAGTATTTCATTTAGAAACATTGAGTTTTAAATCATAACTTAATCAAATAGTATTTAAAAATAAAGAATTATTATCTAACCACGTTAACTTTTAGAAAAAATAATTAACTATATTAAATTTGTTTTATATTTCCATTTTTGATTTTCAAATTTAATAAAAATTACTCTGTTTTAACTTGTTGTCTCTTAAAACCTTAGTACCCCACATATGAACCAATTAATGATAACACTCAATAAAAGCTGGTTCAAAAATACTTAAAAGTGTAGGAAATATTATATTATATATGTATATTTTAGACGATATCAAATATCCCACACTCCGCTGCCTCTGCCAGCAAACAAAAACTTGCTCCATACAATGAAATTAATGCTTCCAATATCGAGAAAGTGCAGCTGTCGTTATCCGTGATCCAAAAGGTGCTTATTGAAAATGTGCATATTGATCGAAGGAGATAACCAGTGAATTAGTGAAACTGTGGCTGAGTGATCTCCAGCTTTTGACTAAGGAGATAGATGACCTACTTGTCAAGTTAGTAACCGATGCTATACACCATGTCAACGCAGAAACCCCAAAAACATCTTGTTTCACAAGGTTTTCATTAGGGAGTAGTAACACACCCAATAACAAGTTTAAAGATCTCAACAACATATTACAAGAACTACTCAAATTTGATTGGTTAAGCCCAATATGTAATAAGTGAAAGGGCTAAATATGAACAACCAGGAAATGCAAGGGGTGAATCGAATAAATTGAGGTTAAAAATAAAAAAGATATATATTAAATAATATTAAATGGTTAATTTATTGTTATGAGAAAATTGTTGAGAGTTTATTTATTACCATCTTGAGACCTGTGTAATACATGATGACTGTCGTCAAATCATGCAAAAACATTTACAAATTACCTTCATACAATGTTTTCTAGAATTAAGACATAATATGCATGTAACTCTATTTGAAATCAAGTTATATTAGTTTGATTTTATTATTAAAAATACTAATTGAGTCACAGCATCTCTCGGTCTGAAACAAAGTAACTAACCCACGTACGTTCCAACAAAAAAAAATTCACTTAGTAAATGGTTTAAATACAAAAAATAAAACTTTTGCATGCCTATTAAAATGGAAATCGATCGTGATTTTGTGAGGCCGGGGAAAACAAATTAATAAATATATAATCTGAAAAGGCAACAATGACAGGCTAAAGTTACTATTAATATAGTCTATTTATCAAATGAAATGAGGTTTTTCTATTTCTCATTATTACAATAAACTGGCACGTAAATGGGTAACAAGCTGCGCCGCAACTTCTTTTGGATAGCAAAACCAATTCTATTAAAAACGAAGCGTTGGGCCGTATGAGCCGAAAAAGTACCATGTACGACACGCTGAACCCTGCTCAGAAAATTCACAGCCTCCGGGACCAGAAACACAAATGTATCAAAAGCAAAAGGGAGAAACACATGTTGATTCTCTAAACATGCTTTCTCGTGTTTGACAACTTTGCCCGATTCGGCCTTCAACGCAGGATATATATAAACATTAAACAGCACCTACAAACAACTTCACCCGGCCAGTTTCATCTACACCAATCTCACCACCATTTATGAATGGTGGACGCTCATGCGGTGCTTTCAAACGTCCGCAAGCTCATTCAGCTGGCCTCCGCTGCCTCTGGCCACCAGAAAAAACTGCCCCATACAATAAAATTAATCCTTCTGAGATCAAGAAATTGCAGCAGTCGTTAATCAAGGTCGAAAAGGTAATTATTGAAAAGGTGCTTAATGATGCTTCTCCGAAGGAAATAAGCAGTAGATTTGTGAATCTCTGGCTGACTACTTTGGGAGATGTGGCTGACGAGATAGACGACCTACTTGACTAGTTAGCAACCGATATAGGGCTCACCTCATCCTTTTTCACAAGGTTTTCATTTTGGAGCAAGTTAAAACATCTCAACGCCAGATTGCAAAATCAACTCAAACTTGCTTAGTTAATGATCCCAATATTAATATATTAAGTGAAAGGGTTAAATATGAACAACCGAGGTGAATCCAGCTAAGAGTTTAAAGAGAAAAGAAGATTTAGAGTTGAAGTTTATTTGTTACTAGCTTGAGAATAAATGTATTTAATAAATATATAATACAATTTAATAATGCAAGTGACAGGAAAGTGCAACTGTTAGAAATTTAACCAAAAGATAGTCTTCATTCATAGTTAAATGATCAGTAGATATAGAAAATAAGCAACAACTTATCACGTACACTGTCTTAGGAAATTAAAAAGGAAGACATGATGGGAACTAACTGCCACGTACAAAATTAACTAAATAAGCAAAATAATAAAATTGCATAATAAAATAAAATGATGAAAATCAGTTCAGATTCATTCACCATGAAATATTGCAAATGAGTAAAATTACTTCACCAGCACCAAGGTGGGGTATTAACACTGGCATATGGAAATGAAACAAAACTAAGTTTATATTTAAAATTAGATCAAAATTCAAAATTATGATAAGGAGAAAGAGGCATGTAAGCTTCTTCTCCTCCCTGTTCAATCAGTTCTGTATTTTTTTGCTTACGAAATTAATGGATTACATCAAATTCAGAATTCTGCATCAAACCTGTGTATCAAATTTCAGACACGTGTCTCATAGTAGTAATTTAAAATCACAAAATTTTTATGTAATCTGTTACTTAGAGGCAAGTATAATAAACTAATAAAGACTTTTCTTGGTTAATTTCTCATTTGTCCTTCCATTTATACACTAATACACAGATAACTATATGTTAATTTAAAATATTACACCAAATCATTTTACTTGTATATTTTTGTAGCAATATCACCTACATGCCTTTTTACACTCTTTAGTTGGTAACGGGTCAGGAAATTTTATAATGTTTTGCCCTTTGACCCATTACAACAAAATAAGATCCTCCACTCATCTTTTGCATTCAAAGGTTGAAATCACTCCAACGGTGCACAAATCAGTAGTAGGTATCCACAAAAAGCCACTTGAATATTTCCAATGGCAATTGAGTCTGCACGGCCATGGATATAATAAAGGTCAGTGTACTCAAGATCAACTTAAAAAACAAAATATTAACTAGCATTGTCATTATGGGTACAAATGCAATTCAAGTGATTCATCATGTATAAATATACATATTTTGGAACACGGAAATTGCGAGACACAAGATGGATATGACTAAATTATGATTCAATAATTCGTTCATATGAAAAATCATTAAAATAAATTGAGTAAAAAGCTCAATTTAACAAATAAAAAAGAGAAAGAACTGGATGTTCGATCCATTTCATTATCAAGACATAATCTGAAACCACATATAGTATCAAAAGTATCTTCTTTCACTATATTTTTGTTAAATATATTTCATCAAAAGTGTTTGTTCAAAATGCCAAATAATTCAGTTAATTAATTCTAAATTGTTAAAGAGACAGACCTTCATTTAACTCCATGATTGAGGCGTTTTCCTATGTCGATACAAGGGATATGGGAAATGAGGGGCCGGTAACAACCTGTTTTACTGCATCTTTCTTTTAGATTTGGGCAATTACCCCAGATGATTAAACTCAAAAGTGAAGGCAACAACACTTCTGGTAGATCCATCATTTTTGGGCGATGCCAGAAACATAGATGTTGGAGGGATGTGAGGTGCTCTGGATGTGACAACTTATTCAGATTGGGGCAGTTGTGAAAAATGAGATGTTGGAGGTGCTGAAGTCCCATTGAAAATGATTCCAGTTTCTCAAATTCATTTATTTCCAAGTAAGTAAGAGATGAAGGAAGAAGATGAGAAAATTGACTACAACCACTTGCTACATTGTCACCATATAAGCCTAGATGGACAAGTGAGGTTGGAAAATTCGGTAGACCCCATTCTGAGATGGGCTTCTTTAACTTCCCTATTTTTAAGTAACCCAATTTGGGAGGCCAAAATCCATGAGGAAAGGAAGCATCCATACTTGGACAGTTTATTATTGCTAGTTCCTTTAATGAGTTCAAATTGAGCAACTCATTGTCAGGAAATGTCTCTAGACTTTCACAGTCTAATATGATCAGTGTCGTGAGGTGAACCAAGTAATTCAGTTCAGTTATTGATTTCAGATTTGCCCAACCGGTTATCTTAACTTGTTCAAGCGCAGGCATGATGTTTCTATTGTTGTTGTTGTTGATCTTATGTCCTCCCCATTCCCTCTCCAGTAGTTTCTCACACTTAATAATGTCAAGTGACTTGAGTTTTTGCCCTCCGGTTGGTAAAGAGATAGTTGTAGTTGAACAACAAGACCTTACACTCAATGTATCGATGCTATTTGGACAAGTGCAGCGCTCCATATTCTTGCATTTATATACTTCCAACATCCTAAGAGATGTCAGGAGGTTGCTCCTACAATCATCTTCCTCCTCTTTCTCTCCTAAACTTACCAAATTATCACAACCAACCACTTCCAATTTCCTTAATTTCACAAGAATCTTACTTGCAATAACTTCTGATTCCCATAAATATCTTATATCATTACAGTACTTGATGCTTAATTCTTCAACTGCACCAAGATACTCTATAACACATCTCCACACCGCATCATTAAGCCCTGAAATACCATGTATATCTAACTTGGTGACTACTGAAGCTACTTGAACCAACCTTCTCAACAAACCATTATGACATGTAACTATTTTTAGAACATTCAATGAAGGAAGTGCTCCAATTAAGATTTTAACCAAATTAGGACAATAATGTATGTCAATAACATTCAATGAAGGCACTGCTTCAAGTGTGACTTCAATTAAGTTAGGGCAATCTCTTATAAGAAGCTGCTTTAGGCATGGAAACACAACGCCATTATTCATTGACCATTTCTTCCACCCATGCATACTTCTAAAAGTTAGAATTTCAAGGGAAGGAAATTGACAACCAGTCCCAAATAACTCTAAACCCACAACTTCCACCATGTCCAAGCCTTTAATAAACAACTCCTTGAGTGATGATAGCTGCCCAAATGGCGGTATAGTTGTACATCTTTTACAATCACTTACAGACACATGCTTCAAATGGATAAATGAGGGATCCCCAACCCAATTTGGAAACTCTAATCTCCCATATAACCTAATTTTGAGTTGTATTAACTTATCATTACAAGGCTTCAACTCATTTAGGACCTCCTTTTCAAGCACTTCGTTTTTCGAACCATATGGCTCATTACTCCATACAAGCTCTAACTCACTAAGCCTCTTTTGTGAAAAGTTGACCTCACGTGCATGAATTGCATTTTCAACTTTGTCCAAACCTACAATGGACATTTTCCCACATAGATTCTTGAAAAATTGTTTAAGTTTGGCTATTTCAAATCCTCTTTCACCTTCAATAGTAATTTTCGATAGAGTTTGTAGGCCTTTCAACTCACCAATCCCTGACGGCATCCGATCCAAAAGCGAAGTGTCCCTGATGTCAATATGTCGCAAGTTTTTAAGTGTTAAGAAGTTATTCGGCAACTTAGCTAAACTCCTACAACCAAATAAAATCAACATCTCTAAATTATAGAGATTGCAAACAGTTTTTGGTAGATGTGTGATTTCAGTTCGAGATAGATTAAGATATCTCAAGTGTCTTAATGTACCAATGGACTCTGGTACTTCACCTATACAAAACCCAGTTAAACATAGAACCCTTAACAATGGTAACTCATTAAGCAAGTCAACGAGAATCTTATTCGATAAGTGAAAAAATGACCGACTTTCTGCTTCCCCAACACACGTTGCCAAGAATGTCCTTAGACTTTTGGCTCTTGTGAACCCATCAAACTTCTCGTAAGCTACATACTTCTCACGAACAAAAGACATATGACGATACTTCTCCATCACCTCCTTTGTAATACTCCTCTCTGTGTCATTATCCAACCTTATAAAAAACTCACTAGCAACAGACGTGGCCAAGTCATTCATCAGATCATGCATCACAAAAAATGATTCATTATTAGGTGCGTGTTGAAAAAACGACCTTGAGAACAACTCATCAAAGTATTCATGACCCAAGTGTTCTTATGTTGAATCTTTTGGAGTTGACTGGTGCAAAAACCCTTCTGCCATCCATAACAAAACAAGTTCCTCTTTGTCAAACAAGAAGCCCTTGGGGAACAGGGAACAATATGTGAACAACCGCTTTAAATGCGCAGAAAGGTCATGGTAGCTTAGTCTAAGGGCTGGGACAATTACATCATCTTTTGATCTCCATATATCACTCTCTAACACTTTTCTCCAAGAATCTTCATTGTGCTTTGTCCTTAGTGATCTCCCCATTGATATTAATGCCAAAGGCAAACCATCACATTTTTTTACAATAGCTTCGCCATGTGGCTTGAGTGAGAAATGTGAATCAAAATTATTTACACCTAGTGCATGTAGAGCAAATAATGAGAGAGCATTGCCATGTGATAGGCTCTGCAGCTTGGTTAGATGATCGTAACCCAACTGCTTGAGTAGTTGTTCCTTCCGTGTTGTCACAATGATTTTACTTCCGTGAGCACATACATGAAAAGGGCCAACGAGAGTCTCCCAATCCTCGTAACTATCACTCCATATATCATCTAATACCATCATAAGTCTTTTATCCCTTAGGTAATTTATAAGATCTAATTGAAGCAGATTTAAATCTGCAAATTCCTTATGTACCTCTGTCACAGATTGATAGATAACTTGGCTTATACCAAAGCTATCAAACTCACCCGAGACACAAACCCATGCCTTGAGTTGGAAGTGATCCTGAACTTGCTTATCGTGATACAAATGCCTAGCTAGATGAGTTTTACCAACGCCACCCATACCAACTATAGGAACGATGCTAAAGTTTTGATCACATGGTTCACCACCCAATAAATTGTGGACCAACGCCTCTTTCTCAGCTTGCCGTCCAACAATAGATGCATGAACAACGGAGGTTTGTAATCTTCTATTTATATTTTCTGGCCTAGTTTCCACTTTCACACTCAAACCAAGAGTAGCTTTCTCCTCTATTAGATCTTGCAATTTGGCGGTAATATTATCTAACTTGTCATGTGTCCTAGTACTCCGTGAGAAACTTGTGCAACAACTTGGGATAATTAGCTTGCTTACCTTGCTGGTGATGTCATGGGTGATCTCACGGTGCGTAGCTTCGGTTGACAAATCATCGAGCAAGTCATCTATGTCATAAGCCAGATGCTGGAGATCATTGAGCCATCGTTTCACAGACTGATTGGTTATCTCCTTATGGGAAGCATCAGTAAGCACATCTTGAATCTGGTTTAACGACCTCTGCCATTTCCTGATCTCAGCATCAATTCCCTTGTAGCGAGCAATGTTTTTCACAGTTGCAGAGGCCAGCTTCTCAAAGAGCACACCCAGGAAAGCAGAAAGCAAGAGTTCAGCCATTGGTTATATATGATTTGTGGTGGTGAGATTGTAGATGGAATGCAGCAAGTTTCAATTATTGGTTTGCAATTTGTACAGTTAGATCTGGCCTAGTTCCACTAAATACTTAACTCCAGAAGTCAAAATCAAGTTGACTTTGCCTAGTTGAAGTTTATATTCAATTATTTAATTTTAGTTGTTTAGTTTATTCACTTTTGGCGCAAAACGCAAGAAAATAAATAAATAAAAAAAAAAGGAATTTATGGGGGTAAGAAATCAAAAGTAGTTCAGCCCAACGAGTCTGAGGTATTCGTGTAGGCAAGATAAGATCTTGGTGACCCTTCAAGACTCGTCTAAGGGAATCTTTTAGACTCAAAAGTGACTGGTCCGGTCCTTAATTATTAGCTTCATCTAATTACCAAGTTTAAGCTTAGTTATTATTTTTATTTTCTCAAAATAATTAAACTGCTTATTACCGTGACCGTGATGCCAATATTCGCTCTTGAAGTTACCCAACTAATTCTTAATTTTTTTTTAATGTTTAGTTTTGACTTTTGGAAACGAATAGGCTCTTTTTTCTTCAAACGGGGCCACCTCTACGAAAATCAGACAACAAAAGATTTCAAATTTCATTTTTATCCTTTGAACTTTCAAAATTGTTGAATAGTCATAAAAAAATATCTATCTATTTTAATAAAAGACTATTTAATTTTGTCATTTGTCAATCTTATAGCATTCTTCATCTTTTTTTCACATATTTTAATATATGGTTCCTTATCTTTAAGTCATTTCAAGATATGAATTTAAGTTTATTTTTATTAAAAACAAATCATAACCGATTAATTCATTAATATTAATGATGAAATAAGAAAATAAGAAAATTTCAACATTGAAGGTTGGTTTCAGATTTGGATTTAAAAATTTTTAAACCGAGATTCGAGCAACTGTGCATAAATTCTATATAAGGTTGGTTTCAGATTTGGATTTAAAAATTTTCTCGTATGCATTTAAACTCAGAAAAATATGTATTTTCTTAATTTTCTCTAAACAGTTTGTATAAATATTACAAATATGAAGAATAGCTATTACATAAATCTTGATTTTTAGCTTTAATTAATTCATTAAAGTTGAATATTATAAATACAATCCATATATATAAAGATTTACTATATTAACTATATATGTCATTTATTTATTTGACTTTTTATGTAATATAAAGGGTTTTAGTAATAAGAAGATCAATATTTAGTTTTCAATATTTTCTTCCATAGCTTAGACCAAAATGCTTCAAAACATATATTTTATGACTTGATTTATACCTTTTTTATACATTTAAATATATTTAATTTAATATGCATTACAAGACAAATTACTTAATTAAAAGTATTCAAATTCAAAATTTTAAACAAAAAAATCTATTTCAGTCCCATCCCACTATTTTTCGCTTTCCAAAAATCATTTAAAATATTGAAACCTAGATTCATAGAATATTGTTTTCGTTAGGTTTTTACATAATTTCAATATTATATTAACTTATTAATTTTATTTTTATACAAATACAACGAATTGATGTTATTTTAGTATTTTCTGTTTGTTAGTACATACTTAAAGTATTTATTATGGTTTATATTCAAAATAATAAAGCTATACACAAAATTTTTAAAAAAATTACAGTTACAACATTTATTATTAAAATATGTTATAAAAATTTATTAAGATTCACACCTTACTTATAATATAACTTAATAGAAATATTTATTATTTTTATTTTTCTTATTATTTGTAACTTAATCATGGTCGTCATTACATTCAAGGATATTCCATTTACATATTAATTGTAAAATAATAGTTAATTAAGTTAAACGTCATTTACCATGCTTTCATAAAATCCCAAATCTTTCCTTCTTACACAAAAATAGTTAATTAAGTTCTCCATGCTTACACAAATGCCACTTACAAGACTCTGCGTGCCATGCTGACTAGGGTGGATGTCTGTATGAATGTTGATCCACCGAGGGACATGCTATATATCTTGGGTCGAATCTTGTATCTTGTGTTGCGCATAAACAAAAGATTGTCTCTTGGTCATCCACAAAATCAGAGTGTAAAGCTTTAGTTGATACCGTTCTTGAACTAACATGGTTACAAGCGCTCTTGTGTGAGCTACGTGTCCCAGTCGATGAGCCCCAACATTGTGGTGGGATAATCTTGGCGCAACGACGTACTTGTTAGCAAATCCTGTCTTCCATGCACACACTAAACATATAGAAGTGGATTTTCATCTTGTTAAAGAACTAGTAGCTCAAGAAAAACTCTCGGTGAAGTTCATCTCTACAAACGATCAGATTGCAGGCGTTGCTTCAAAGCCTCCACTCTTTTAGCGATTTCTCTTCTTATAGTCCTCCAAGCTAAGGATAGCTCCTCGGCCCTAGACATAGTTTTATATTGTATTGTATCTCTTGCTCTTACATATACCCTTGTAAATGTCTATTCTAATTACAATGTACAATTCTAATTTACCAAGTTTGACTTGCCCCATTCTCTGAATTGAATTCTAGCAAATCTCTAGAAGAAAGTGTGAAATTCTTCCAATCACAATTATTGAGTATGCAGCATCTTGGCTCAACCTCTTTGGAGGCCTACGACAAGATAACAATTTTAGGCCTGTTTTAGAAAAAAACTCATAATTGTAATTTACCTTGTACTAATTTCCTAACTGCAAGAAGAGTATGAAATATTCACTTGAAGTTGAAAAGAATTTAGCCAAAATTATAAATCTTTACAATCAGAACTAACATGTTAATAAAAAACTCCCTTGCACTTTTGAAAGAATGAAAGATAAATATACTAAAATAAATAAAAAGAAAGATACATACCAGAATACATAACTAAATCAACCGCATTGTAAAAATTGGAGGCCTAAATCCACCGCTTTAATTTCTTTGGGCTAGAGCCAGCCTTGAATTCAACCATAGATATAATCACCGTCGGTTTCTTCATACACCAACTTGTCAATGGAAAAAAGAAAAAAAAGAGCTAAAGAATAATCATACTAAAATTAAAGTATCATCGGTCTTCTACAAATCAACAAAATTCTATCTGGCATTGTCATTAATGGAGAATGTAACTTTACAATAATTCGCTTGTTTGTTTAAATCATTCAATAAATTGTCAAAATAAGTGAGTTCAGATCTTGATCTACTAAAATAAAAAAAATAGAGAAATCTGGATAATTAATCATATGCAGTAAACCACGAATCAAAGTGAGACAATCACATAAACTTAAGAAACACATGTAGTATTATCGGAAATGGACCCTAAAATAACTCAATATGGTGTCAATAATCAACACCAGACGTGAAGAGATGTTATATGTTCCTGTTTTAAGCCACTTCAAGTTTGACTTTATCAAACTATAGACCAATATCCTATAAACATCAAATTAATGCGAGTCAATTGGATTAACAAAACTATAGTCAAAATCATATTCCATGCAAATAAAACCAAAGTGAAGCCATATGTATTTCATGAATAAGACATAATTTATAATCCGGCCAATACGGTACAAAAATAAATTTTTAATCCAGTAAACCCGTTTGAATTTAAGTAGGTTGTAATGGGTTTAAAGCTAAGATTTTTCTCCTCAAACAAACGTAATATGGGCTGGCATTATCATAGAGTACTGATTTCAATACAATATAGTATACAATTTTCAGAAAAAAAGAAAAAGAAAACACTAGGCTATGTATTTGAGATTATAAATCATTTGAAGGAGAGAGACCTTCAGATTGACTTCACCATAGATATTAGCATATGTCGATGCAGGGGATGTGGGAGATGAGGGACCAGCAGCTGCCTCCTTTCCAGTATCTTTCTTTAAGATTCGGACAGCCATACCCTCTTAAACTCAAAAGCGAAGGAAACAGCACTACAGGTAGATCTGTCATTTTAGGACAACCGAAAAATGTGAGATGCTGGAGAGGGGCGAGGTATTGGGGATGCGACACTTTCTTCATATTAGAGCAATTGAAGAAAGAGAGATGTTGGAGGGAGGTGACGTGCTGGAGTCCCATTGTAAATGATTCCAGTTTCTCAAATCCAATAATACCAAGATCAGTAAGAGATGAAGGAAGAAGACGAGGAGAAAATAATTCACTACCATCTGTAAAACTTGGTGCAATACCAACTTGAATGACCCTAATGGTTAATACGAAAAGTATAAGGGTGGTACGGAAGATCTCAAGAGGTGGTTTGGTGGAGATCAAAAGTTCATGGACCAAGTTAAATAACTTGGTGTCATAGTTATTTTTTTAATTAGTATTAGATAAAGTAGAAGTGTAGTATGATTATGTTTCCTAGTTTGAGTAGGATTATAATTGTGGGTGTTATATAAACCCATCAATAGGTTTATTTTTAGTGTGGTAGAAAGTATTTTGTTCTTATTTCTTATTAATGAAAAGAGTCGCATAAACGTTTTATGCAATATCGTCTTTGGTGTTCTTGATTCACTTGTCTAAGGTTTAACAAGTGGTATCAGAGCCTAACGATCCAGACTCGTGTTTTCAATTGGCGGCAACTCTTGATTGCGGTAGTAGGTTCCAATCAAAGGCATAAGAGGCCAAGAAACCGATTGGAGTTAAGGTTCCGATCAAAGGTGTTAAAAGTTTCCAACCGACGTAAGGAATCCGACCTCCTCAAACCAAGATCATAAGTGCTTGATTTCCGCGTGAGTCATTATAATATATATTGTTTGCAAATATATAATCGTGTGTTGTGTGGAGAGAAAATTGCCGTCCCAATTTTTGTTTGGGAATTGTGATTATCAAGTTCAAAAGTCAACAATTCTTGAACGAGTACAAGGTGGTGCTTGGGTTGTGTGTGAGTTCTAGAATCAGAGAAGTCACAAGAGTCAAAACCAACAATTTGTTTGCATCTGGAAGGCTAGCCTCATCCATATTTAAATAAATTGTTACCTCATCGTCAGTACTTGGGGTTTCTGTTCGATCAAGGAGAAAAGAACCGATCTCTGGTTAGTCAAGAAACCGAAACAATATGGCAGAATTGCAGGTCGTTGGAGGAATCAAGAAGTTGAACCAAAGCAACTACAAACAATGGTCGACGTGCATCAAGTCGTATCTTCAAGGTCAAGATCTTTGGCAGGTAACGAACGGTACCGACACGAGACAACCCGCGAACGATATTAACGGTAGTATCGGGAAGTGGCAGGTGAAAGCGGGTCGAGCAATGTTTATCATCAAGACAACAGTGGATGATGATGTTCATGATCACATTCAAGAACTTGAATACCCAAAGCAAGCGTGGGATACGTTGGAGACCTTATTCACGAAGAAGAATGATGCTCGATTACAACTAGTCGAAGGTGAGTTGATGACGATTTCCCAATGTGACCTTCCGATCGCACAGTATTTTCGTAAGGTGAAGAATCTATGTCGCGAGATTGGAGAACTCGATCCACAGTCTCGGGTTAGCGATGCTCGTATGAAGCGAATAATCATCCACGGTTTAAGGCCGGAGTATCGTAGCTTCGTTACCGCTATTCAAGGATGGGCGACCCAACCGAGTATAACCGAGTTCGAGAATATTCTTGCTGGTCAAGAAGCCTTAGCAAAACAGCTAGCCGGTGTGTCAGTTAAAAGCGAGAGTGAAGCCTTGTATGTCGGAAGGAAGGAGAAGTATCGGTTCAACAAAAATAAAAACCGTTATGGCGATAAAGGCGAGAGTAAGTATTGGGAGAACGAGAAACGTGAACGACCGAAGAAGAAAGAATGGAACAGAAATAGTTGAGTTGAAAACTCTGAAGAAGATTCATCGGATAAAGAGAACCAAGACAAAGAATCAAGGTACCAACCAAAGCAGTTTCCTTTTAGGTGCCATAACTGTGGACAAAAAGGGCACATGGCAAAATACTGTCGAGAACCTAAGGAGGAAGGTAATGCAGCTGTCGTTAAAGAAGAAGAACCGTGGGAAGTGGAGGCTAATGTAACACCCCACCCTGGAATGGTGACGTGTCACTATCATAGATATCAAAACATAAGACATAATTCCATAAGTTAAACGTCATTACAAAGCCCTAGGTTTAATTATTTATTACATAAAGTCAGTTCTAGACAAGCTAGCATAGACTACCAAAAGTGACTAACTTTGAAAATCCAAAAGTCCTAGAGCTCAAATTTCGTTTTTTCTCTCTTCACACCCCGTCCAGAGTAACCTGTGAACCTGCTAAAGAAAAAAGATTTACGGAATGAGCCGAATGCCCAGTACGGATAAAATGGCACAAGTAACAATAATAACGAGTTAACAAGAATCAAACAATAACATAACATAAGATGATACGACACACAGTAAAGCAAACCAATAAAGTAAATCGTATCATATGGATGTACCCGTGAGCCGAATTCTTAATTTATTACTTACAAACATACATATAGAGCAGCAGATCCTATGTGCCGAACGTGCAATGGAGCGTGGGCATCACACACCATCCACCATAATCATATACATATATCCTAGGACCAGTCCATACGCCTCCTAATGGCCTCATGTACCTCACAAGTACTAAGGAGAGGCCGTGATTTAGGCTCACCGTCACGGTCGGTGCTACGCCATCGATGCCGTAATGTCGTGCTTGTGGTCACCCCCACAAGTAGGAACATGCTCAGGGTAACAGAATATAACAACTGAAACAATAATGTAACAATATATCTAAACACGCGCTCGAAGCGTTAAAGCAAATACCAAATCATATCAGTATAATCGAAGCATGCAATAATGAGTACAATATAGCAATAATTCTATCGCATGCCATTAAGTCAAATAACAAATCATAATCAGAACATGAATCGAACGGACAGCCAAATGAATCGAGTTGCCAAAGAACGCTAGGAGTTCCAAAGGAATATATATATATATATATATATATATATAACAACATGGTTTATAAAAAAATGAATATAATATAGCAACAATAAGGAGGGGGTTAGGATCCGTACCTTGAATAACAATTCACAATTTTGTTAGACTTGTTTCTTTTAGGGGTCGTGATAACCTACAAGTAATTTATATTTGATGAGATATAACATTTTTTTCATTGTATATTATAATAATTATTATTACTATTGTTTTATTAATGAGTAATAATAAAATATTTGTAAAGGCTTAACATTTATAAGCTCTAAATTTATTTAAGTGTCTTATTAAATTTTCTTTGTAAGCTTCGGTACTGTATAACATGTTATTATATATTGTTGTTAGTTTTGTAGAACATTATTATAAGTTTGTTTTAAAAGTGTTAATACAGTGGATTTAGAACATGATTATTATATTTATAACTTTAGTGAATCTGACATATATTTGAACAAACGATTTAAATGCTTTATGTTTATAACTTTAGTGGATCTGAGCATATATTCGAACAAACGATTTAAATGCTTAGTAAAAAAAAAAAAATACATAAGATATCCCTTTTGAATTATTTAACTATTACACTATATATACTTGATGCATTATGAAAGTGGACCATATGCAAAACAAAATAACAAAAACAGAGCTACAATAACTCACGACCTCTGGACCTCGTTTTTATTTACATATGTTACTAGCAACCTAAGTCTTAATTATTCTTAAGTAAGTAGTTAATTATTAATCATTTTTTTTTCAAAGTTCCACCCTCCTAAATTTTAAATTTTGGTTGCAGGTTCCCTAAAAAAAGGAAACTTAAAAACACTAACTTTTGCAAATCATAGATTCATAGATCATAAGTTTAGCATTCTACACCAAGATTCGAAAGGCTTTGAGGACTACCTATGGAATAGTCGGTGCTTGGTTTGGCGGCGCTGCAGTGATGGTCACTCCGGTGGTAGTGGCGCGCTGTAGCAATTGTCGTCTGCAAATCCGCAACGGAACGAGAGACGCGACAACGTTGGGTGGCCTGTGGACAATGGTAAGGGTGGAGACGAACGGAAGATGTGTTTGGCTTTACATTCGTTGCGACGATACGGCCTCTGGAGTTGAGAATATATTCGTCGGAAAATGTTTCGGTAGTGGCGAGGGAATGATTAATATTTCTGGTGGCCTTTGAGTGGTGGCGCGTAATGGAGGTGACGAGTAGTAGCGTTTGTTTTGGGTTAAGTGCAAGTAAGGGGTTTGGTCGGAGGTGGTAACGTGGTTGTCATGTAGATCACAGACTTGAAGAAGAATAGGTGTTTAAAGGAATGCTGTGAGGCAAAGTCTTGGCTTTTATAATGGTGGTTCAAGAGTTGAGTTCAAAATATCTTTGACAAAGGTGCAATTATTTAGAGATTGTCCAACACATATCATTCCTTGTCTGCAAAATTTGACGTGGGAAGGAAGTAAGGTAGGTTGAAAAAGTCAAGGGTGGTGAATGCATTTGTCCAAAGGGTTTCTCTTCCATATTGGTTATCATGATTGTTGATTATTTATTTGCTTGCATGTTTACGTAACAAAGTTGTCTGATTGTATTATTATTATTATTATTATTATTATTATTATTATATTGTTTACATTAGTTTACACATATACAGATCATTTTGAAGTCTACATGTCTTCTTTTACTTCTATTTATGTTACTACTAGTGTTATTATTTTATTTATTTATTTATTTTCGTTCTCATGGAAGTGTACATGTCATTGTATTTTCTTTGCTAGACAAATTTTTACTTGTATAATATTATTAAATTATTGTTACTTTTATTATTGTTATTATTATTTTAATATTTTTTTAACGGTTATTTTAGCTAATATGGCCGAGGTTCAAGAAACATACGCAGTTGACACCGAATTCAAACCGAACTTGGTAGATGAATGGTTTGAAGTAGGCTTTTGTTGGTGGACAGATCAGGAAGTAGTGCCAGAGTCAAATCCATTGAAGGCAACCTTGGAATCATCTATTGTTATTTTAAATTTAGATGATGAGGAAATTATAGTTGAGGAAGAAAGTATGGTTGATCAAGACGTAATCATGACTGTAACCGAAGAAGACGAGAAAGAAACCGTGTTGAATGAAGAGCACGATGAGATAGTTCCGTCTCATGTTACGGATTGTCATGGTAGAATAGAAAACGTTGAAGCAACAAAACAACAAAGTTGAAGTTGGAGTTTGCATGATGTTCATGCGTAGTTCGGGTGATCCGGATGAACAATCGAATGAAGGAGTAAAGTTCGAGAAGGAGTATACATCAAGTGAAGATGGAAGAATTGCTTTGAGTACCATGATCGTTGGTCATGAAATTTAGAAAGCAAAAGTTGTTTCCTATCTGAAACCGGGTGATGCAGTTCTAAAAAGTGGTAATCTCGAAACTAGCTCAGTTGTCAACAGGAAAAAGAAACCTGATGATAGATTGAAAAAGTCGAATCCAAGAATCAAGCTCAACGAGGTGCGAGCGTTACAAGGTGTGAAGGATCTTGGAGGAACAATGGTAGTTGGTATTGAGAGGGAGTGTAAAACTTGGTGCAATACCAACTTGAAGGACCCAAATGGTTAATACGAAAAGTATAAGGGTGGTACGAAAGATCTCAAGGGGCGGTTTGGTGGAGATCAAAAGTTCATGGACCAAGTTGAATAACTTGGTGTCATGGTTATTTTTTAATTAGTATTAGATAAAGTAGAAGTCTAGTATGATTATGTTTCCTAGTTTGAGTAGGATTATAATTGTGGGTGTTATATAAACCCATCAATAGGTTTATTTTTAGTGTGGTAGAAAGTATTTTGTTCTTATTTCTTATTAATGAAAAGAGTCGCATAAACGTTTTATGCAATATCGTCTTTGGTGTTCTTGATTCACTTGTCTAAGGTTTAACACAATCATCCCTAACATATAACTATAGTTCAACAAGTGACGCTGGAAAGTTTTGTGGGCCCCACTCTGAGACTAACTTCTTTAGCTTACCTATCATTAGGGAACTCAAATTGGGAGGGCAAACTCCACAAGGAAAACAAATATCCATTCTTGGACAATTTGATATTTCCAGTCTCTTTAAGGAGGTCAAATTGGGCAACTCATAGTCAGGAAATGACTCCAGACTTTCACAATCTCTTATTAACAATGTGGTGAGGTGAACAAAGCAATTCAGCTCAATGATTGATCTCAGATTTGCCCAACCATCTATAATTAAATAATCAAGCATTGGTGTGTTGCTTATGTTGTTCATCTTTTCTCCTCCCCACACTCTTTCCAATAGTTTCTTACAACCCCAAATTTTAAGTGACTTTAGCTTCTGCCCTCCCGTTGGAAAGGAGATAACTGTAACTGAAGTACAATTTAAGAGAGTCAATGCCTCAACACTTTCTGGACAACCGCAACGTTCCATATTATCACAAAAAGATATATCCAAAATCCTAAGAGATGTTAGGAGGTTATTCCTACAACTATCCTCCTTTTTCTCTCCTAATCTCACCAAATTATCACAGTGACACACTTCCAAATTCCTTAAATTTACAAGAAATTTACTCGCAATTGCTTCTGAGCCCCACAAATATCTTATTTCATTACACCCAAGTATATTTAGTTCTTTAATTGCCCTAAGATGCTCTATAACACCTTTCCACACCACATCATTAAGCCCTGAAATGCCTATTATTTTCAACTTTGTGACCGCATAAGCTATTTCAACCAACCTACTTAGCACACCACTATCACATATTTCTATTTTTAGAACATTCAATAAAGGTAGTGCATTGAGTTCAACTTCTACCAAATAAGGACAGTCTTTTATATAAAGATGCTTTAGGCATGGAAACGCAGCCTCGCTATTCATTGACCATTTTCCCCACCCATTCATATGTGTAAAACTAAGAATTTCAAGTGAAGAGAATGCACCACCAATTCCAAGTAACTCCATGCCCACAACTTTCACCGCATCCAAACCTTCAATAAACAACTCCTTCAGTGACTGTACATCTTTTACAGTCATGTATCGACACGTGTTTCAGCCGATGAAATGAGGGATTCCCAATCCATTTTGGAAACTCTAATCCCCCGTATGACTTAATATTTAGTTGTATTAACTTATCATTACAAGGCATCAACTCATTTAGGACCTCTTTTTCAAGCACTTCAACGTCTCTAAATTATAAAGATTGCATACATTTTATGGGAGTTGTGTGATTTTAGTTCGAGATAGATTAAGATACCTCAAGTGACTCAAAGCATCAATGGTCTTTGGTACCTCACTTATTTTTAAATTACTAAACATATAACCCTTAACAATGCTAACTCACGAAATAAGTCAACAAGAACCTTACTCGATAAATAGAAATGTTGCCATTTTTCAACCACCCCAACAGACGTTGCCACGAATGTCCTCAAACTTTTGGCTCTTGTGATCACCTCAAACTTATCGTAAGCTACATATTGCTCACGATTAAATGACATATGACGGCACTTCTCCAAAATCCCCTTCCTAATATTTTCCTTTGTTTCATTGTCTAACCTTACAAAAAACTCACTAGAAACAGATGTCGCCAAGTCATTCATCAAGTCATGCATCACAAACATTGATTCATTACTAGGTGCATGTTGAAAAAATGACCTTGACAACAACTCTTCAAAGAATTCATGACCCAAGCGTTCTTCATTTGAATCGATTGAAGTTGGTAGATGCAAAAACCCTTCTACCATCCATAATAAAACAAGTTCCTCCTTGTCAAACATGTCCTTGGGGAACAAGGAGCAGTATGCAAATAACTGCTTCAAAGATGCAGAAAGATCATAGTAGCTTATTCTAAGGGCTGGGAGAATTCCACCTCCATCTTTTAATCTCCATATCTCACTGTCTGACACTTCCTTCCAGTGCTCTACATCATCTTTTTTTGTTCTCAAAAATCTACCAAGTGTTATCAAAGCCAAAGGTAATCCACCACATTTTCTCACAATGCATTCAGTATATGGTTTGAGTAATGAATGCGAATCAAAGTTATTTGCACCTAATGCTTGTTGAGCAACTAAAGACAAAGCATCGTCGTCTAACAGGTTATGCAGTTGCTTGTTTAGAGGATTGTAAACGGTTAGAAAATAAAAACAAATTATTAAAAATATAGGGGATCAGTGTGCATCGTTTCCCAATATAGAAGATTTCTAATAGCAAAGTGACAGCAAGATTAAACCGTTGGAAATGATATCAAGAGATATGACTTTCCTCCTTTTTTATTTTTTCCTTGATTAAAAGGTCAACATCTTTGTATATTTAAGAATTCCTCTTGTACTTTGATAAAGGATCAACTGAAAAAATATTATCTTTATTCATTGTGTGCCATCTTTTTCAATATGGTATCAAAGCAGTGATGATTCTAGGATCAAATCATTTACTCTTGCTCATCATTTACCTCTAAATCATTCAAGCATCATTAACAAAGCCACCATGTCTGAAACAGACGGTGACTTAAACCATGATTCCCTTACTCTCCAAATTGCCAATATCCTCAAAAATAGCTTCAATTCTCAAACCCAAAACACCAAGCAAACTCTATCTGATAGCCTGAAAATTAGCATTAATCTCAGTAGCCAAAACTGTGCCCTTTGGGCTCGAATGATACGAGTCGCCATAGGGGGGAAATCAAAAGCCTTATTAAACCATTTAACCACAAATCCACCAAAACCAACTGATGAAAAATATGATCAGTGGGAACAAGATGATCTTGTTGTTTTCTCGTGGCTAATTCAAAACATTGAACCTGTCATTGCTAGTAATTTAACAGAGTTCCCGACATCAAAATCATTATGGGACGCTCTAGTTATAACATATAGCAGTGGTAAGGACAAGCTTCAAACCTTTGATCTCCATGTTAAAGGTAATGAGCTTAAGCAAAATGGCATACCTTTGGAGGAATTTTGGATAGTGATGCAAGGCATCTGGGGAGAAATTGAACGCAGAGACCCGAACCCAATGACATGTGTAGCCGACATCACCACATATAACAAAATTAGGGATGAACAAAAACTGTTCCAATTCTTAAACGCCTTAGATCGTAAGTACGATCCGATTAAAAGAGAGATCCTGAGATGTGAACCTCTTCCATTAGCCGAAGGGGCGTATGCAGCAGTTAGAAAAGAATATGCTCATCATAACATTTTAGGGGGAAAATCTAGTGACACACAAGGGGTGGCAACCGGTTTAATGGCGTCTGATCAGAACATCGAAGGGCTAGGGTTAGTATCCAAAGGACAACGCCGGTCAGACCAGGGGTGGAAACCGTCCGGGTCATCATCCCGTGTTGATAAGTCGCGATTGAGATGTAGCCATTGCGGGATGTCAAAACACACGAAGGAACAATGCTTCAAGCTAGTTGGATTCCCCGATTGGTGGAACGATGGCCACAAAAAAGGGGATAAAGACAAAGCAAAGGCAGCGGCCACCGTGGGCAACTTGGAAGTTACCAACAACGGCGGCGGCGACCAGCGCAGTGGTGGAGACAGAAGTGGTGCCTTTGGTGGTATGGCATCGGCAAGTCAATCGGCTGCAACTGAATATACAGATGGCAATGAAGATCACAATGAAAGAGGTAAGGGATTATTATCCTCAAACCCTTTAATTTGCAACATTAGTTTTATTAATCCTACAGTTAGAAAATTGCTAAACCAGCCTCTTGAGAAAACAGTTAATTGCAAAAAATCAAATGAAGAATCT
The DNA here is from genome assembly GCF_021521415.1 of Bidens hawaiensis. Classification (NCBI taxonomy): domain Eukaryota; kingdom Viridiplantae; phylum Streptophyta; class Magnoliopsida; order Asterales; family Asteraceae; genus Bidens; species Bidens hawaiensis. The sequence continues at coordinate 157,283 of NW_027495393.1, read as the reverse complement.
TTTCCATATAATATTGTTCGTGAAGAGTCTACTTAGACTAATGCTAACCCACGTAAATCTATTTTTTGTGATAGTGGCCAAATAAATCAAAGTATTTTTGATAATGTTTTTTATGAAAATAACTCAAATAAAAATGTAGGAGAAATTAATATGGCCGGAACATGTGACGATTTAAATAAATCGTGGATTTTTCTATTGTGGTGCTAGCTACTGACACCATGACATTTGAATTATCCGACATAATTTCAAATTCAAAACCTAAAATTAACCACATAAAAACCGCCAATGGAGGGATAGTTCCCGTAAAGGGAGGGGGCACAATTGAAATATCATCAACATTAAAACTTTCAAATTGTCTTTATGTCCCTTCGTTATCACATAAACTATTATCCATTAGTCATGTGACAAAAGAATTAAATTGTACCGTTTTAATGCACCCGACCTTCTGTATTCTACAGGATATCAGGACGGGAACGATTATTGGGCGTGGCACTGAACGTCAAGGATTGTACTATGTGGAAGAGGTGACTCAACATGGTAGTGTATTATTAGCTCATGGAACTACGAATAGAGAAGCTTGGTTATGGCATAGGAGACTGGGATACCCATCTATCGGTTATTTACATATTTTATTTCCAAAATTATTTCCTTTCAATGAAGATTTAAGTTGTGAAACTTGTGTCTTGGTCAAAAGCCATAGACATAATTTTAAACCTAATAATACAAGAGCTAGTTTACCGTTTTCCCTTATTCATTCTGATGTATAGGGTCTGGCAAAAGTTATTGGAGGACAAAATTTTTGTTTTTTCGTCCTTTTTGTCGATGATTGCACTCGTATGACATGGATTTATTTTCTAAAACAAAAATCCGAAGTTTTTGATAAATTTATTATGTTCTATGCCATGATAAAAACACAATTTAAAACTAATATTCAAGTTCTTCGATCTGATAATGGTGGAGAATACATAAACGATTCAATGAAGCTTTTTTTGTCAAACAAAAGGAATAATTCATCAAACGTCATGCTCCCACACCCCTGAACAAAATGGCACAGTCAAACGAAAAAACCGTATACTCTTAGAGATAACCTCGTGCCCTCTTAATTGAATCCCAAGTTCCTAAGTCTTTCTGGCCCGAAGCCGTCGCTACTGCAGCATATCTTATCAATCGACTACCCATAAAAGCTCTTGTCTTAAAACACCTCTTCAAGCCCTTTCAGATTTTACCAAATTGCCACCCGCTCTCACATTACAACCATGAATATTTGGGTGCTCTGTCTTTGTCCACATACCAAAAATCAACCAAAATAAACTTGACCCATGTGCTGAAAAATGCATATTTGTGGGCTATGAAGTCAACCAAAAAGGGTATCGGTGTTATAGTCCAACAAAGCGTCGTTTGTACACCACCATGAACTGCGACTTCCTTGAAACCGAATTCTTTTATAGCTCTCAACTTAGTGGTGAGGGGAAGAAAGAACATGACACCCTGAGTTAGCTTAAATGGGTTCCAAAATGGGCATCTTCATCAGAAGAAGTTAATCATAGTACCCAAGATGAGTCACCAAACCCACAACAATCTAGCGAACCAACAAACAGTGCCACGATCCCAAATGCTCCTGACCTGACATCCAATGTAAGTAATTCTCAATTATTCGAAAATATAACAAATGAAGGATTTCATGGTGGTCATGAAAATATTGATATATCTAACAACCATGAAATAGAGGTAGAACAAACAGTGCAGGAGGAACAAGAAGAACCATTACAGGAAGAAATAAGACAAGAATAAGCCACCGAGAGATATGTTCTTCCACCAAGAGTCAATAGAGGAATTCCAGCAAAGCGGTACTCTCCAGAGAAACAGTCTAAATCCTCTAGGTATCCAATGGCTAGCATAACCGAAGGAAACCAATCCAAAGAAGCCAAGGCCTTTACATCTTCCATTTACACTGAACAAATTCCAACCTCTGTGGAACAAGCTCTAAAATTGAAGAATTGGAAGGATGCAATGGATACAGAGATAAAGGCATTAACAAAAAACAACACGTGGGAAAAATGTGATCTTCCTACGGAATAGAAACCAGTTGGTTGCCGCTGGGTTTTTACAATCAAACACAAACCAGATGGAACTATTGAAAGATATAAAGCACGGTTAGTGGCTAAAGGCTATACCCAGACGTACGGGATTGACTACTCAGAAACGTTCTCCCCAGTAGCCAAATTTGACACAATCCGAGTCCTTTTTTCAATTGCTGCAAATGAAGGATGGCCTCTTCATCAATTCGATGTTAAGAATGCTTTCCTACACGGGGAATTGGAAGAAGAAGTTTATATGGAGGCTCCACCTGGGTTTATAGAAAATTTCAAGACAAAAGAAGTATGTCGTTTAAAAAAATCTCTCTATGGGTTAAAACAATCTCCTCTTGCATGGTTCGGCAGATTCATTTTAGCAATGAGGAAATATGGATACCAATAAGGCAACTCCAATCATACATTGTTTATTAAACGACAAGGTAAACTTGTGACTTGTTTGATTATATATGTTGATGACATGATCATTACAGGTAATGATGAAGAAGAAATGAAGAAGTTAAAAGAAAATTTGTTCACGGAGTTCGAGATGAAGGACTTGGGAAGACTTAAGTATTTTCTAGGAATTGAAGTGTTAAGATAAAAAAAGAGGGATCTTTATATGTCAGAAGAAATACATTCTTGATCTTCTAGCCCAAACAGGAATGGTTGACTGCAAACCTGTTGACACACCAATAAGGGTAAACCATAAACTTTGTATGGAAAAGGAAGGCGAGTTAACAGACAAAGAAAGATACCAACGTCTAGTAGGTAAATTAATATATCTTTCACATACTTGTCCTGATATTGCATATGCAGTTGGAGTGGTTAGCAGGTTTATGCACCAACCTCAAGTTACTCACATAGAAGCAGTAATGAGGATTATCCAATGCCTCGAAGGAACGGTAGGTCATGGAGTTCTGTTTCAGCAAAACAAACATTTGAAGGTCCAACTATACACTGATGCAGATTGGGCTGGGGATCAAGATGACCGGAGATCAACATCAGGATACTTCACTCTGGTTGGCGGAAACTTAGTAACATGGAGAAGCAAGAAATAAAAGGTTGTTGCACTATCCAACGCCGAAGCCGAGTTCCGAGGGATTGCACGAGGACTGGCAGAAGTTCTATGGATTCATAAACTTCTGACTGAGATAGGGTTCCCTCCAACAGAAGCTAGCAAGATCATGTGTGATAACAAAGCCGCTATACAAATTTCAGAGAATCCTGTCCAACATGATCGTAGAAAACATATAGAAGTTGATCGGAACATCATCAAAGAAAAACTCGAAGCTGGAACGATAGAACTACCTTTCGTCCGATCAGAAGACCAATTAGCGGATATATTAACTAAGGCTGTCAATGGAAGAATATTCGGTCATTGCCTTGGCAAGTTGAGCATCGGAAACCCTACTACTCAACTTGAGGGGGGGGGGGTGTTATAAAATAAAAATAAATTATTAAAAATATAGGGGATCAGTGTGCATCATTTCCCAATATAGAAGATTTCTAACAGCAAAGTGACAGCAAGATTAAACCGTTGGAAATGATATCAAGAGATATGACTTTCCTCCTTTTTTGTTTTTTCCTTGATTACAAGGTCAACATCTTTGTATATTTAAGAATTCCTCTTGTACTTTGATAAAGGATCAAATGAAAAAATATTATCTTTATTCATTCTATGCCATCTTTTTCAATATAAACCAGTTGTTTGAGCAAATGATCCTTCCGTGTTGTTATGATGACTTTACTTCCAGGAGCACATGTATGAAACGGGCCAACCAAGGTTTTCCAGTCCTCATAACTCTCACTCCACACATCATCTAACACCAATAGAAATCTTTTTCCCCTTAGGTGATTTACAAGATCTACTTGAAGCAAATTTAAATTTGCAAATTCCTTGTTTACCCCTGTCACAGATTGAAAGATGACTTTGCTTATACCAAAGCTATCAAAGTCATTGAAACACAAACCCATGCCTGGAGTTCAAAGTGATCGTTGACTTGCTTTTCATCGTACAAGAGCCTAGCTAAAGTAGTTTTCCCAACCCCGCCCATACCAACTATTGGAACAATGCTATAGTTTTGATCACATGGTTCATCAGCTGGTAACAATAACTGTTGGACCAATGCTTCTTTCTCAGCTTGCCTTCCAACAATACTAGTTGGATCGACAACAGAGGATTGAAATTTTCTATTGCTACTATTACTTTTTGCTCTGGTTTCCCCTTCCACTCTCAAGCCAAACTCATCTTTCTGCTTAAGTAGAACTTGTAGTTTGGTGGAAATATCATCTAACTGGGCAAGCATCGTAGTATTCCGCGAGAATTTTGTGCAACAACTTGGGATTAGCTTTCTTACCTTGCTAGTCATGGTTTCTGACTCATGGGTGAACTCATGATGCATGGCTTCAGTCAGCCAACTGTCAAGTACGTCATCTATGTCATAAGCCAAATGCTGGATATCTTTTAGCCATCGTTTCACAGATTGGCTGGTTATCTCCTTTTGAGAAGCATCAGTAAGCACATTTTGTATCTGGATTAATGATCTATGCCACTTTTTCATCTCAGCATCAATTCCATTGTAGCGTGCAATGCTTTTCAAAGTTGCAGAGGCCATCTTATCAAAGACCACATCGAGGAAGGCAGAAACCACAATTTCAGCCACTGATTTAATTTGGTGGTGAGATTGTTGAAATTGGTGTAGATGGTTGTTAGTAGTGGTTTCATTCATTTTGGGTGAAGGACTATATTATTGTTTTGTACTTTATGGTCTTATATTTTAAGTTTAAATATTGATATTTAATTTCTATTATTGCTTTTCAGAGTCAGATTACCACCAGCGACGGTCCTATCTGCCGACCAAAACATTTTTATAAGATGACTTTGTATTTTTGTGTTGGAATGAAAACCAAACCAAAACCAACTTTAACTTTTCATTTGGCTTGCTTCAAATTAAAATTGGTTTTTACTTCAAAATTTACCAGCTTGTTGACTTTGAAAATTAGTTCTAAATACTATAAATCCATATAAATTATATTATTCCGGTAACTGTTAAGTGTTGAAAATTCAGATTTTGAAAATGTTACATTAATGCTTATAATTATCGTTGTTATATAACATGCCCATGTTATATATATAAATTTTATAGAACAATCAGTCAACTAAAGTCAAGATAATCAATTTACTTGACAAAATAGAAGCAAAATACATCAATTTTGAAATTGAACCTTTGAAAACCTATAACATAACAAATTCACTAGATATCCGAGACATGAAAATATCACCATCAAACTAACAAGAAATTAAAGGGGAAACACAGATCTCTAGAAACATTCAATGCAGACAATAGTAGCAATTAAAAACTATATTAGTGTTCAGTTGCTTACCGCTGGAAGATTCAAAAGGTTGAAGAAGCGGGTGACGGCCATCCCCCCACAATACTCATCGGGGTATAGATTGGCTTCATACCCTTTATTTCTTGACTCATCACTGGCTCACCTTATTATTAGCTGCGTACAAACACCGGAGTCCATATTGTTGAAGGATTCGGTGATCAAAGGAAAATGGTAAGCGGTGAATTTTATTTTGATATATAAAAAGAGGATCAGATATACACATCAACTAAATGGGAAATACTAGCCCAATTAAGAAATATGAGTCCTACATAACACACTCAATATAGCAACAACAATACAAGATACACATAACTATCTCAAGAAACACAAATGACGTCTCCAATTTCTGACAATCTTCAGGGGATTGACTACTTTTCCATTATGTCATTATGAGTAAATTATCTCCTAAATGTTCGACCACTATCGACACCATGTTTAATGGTCTCTGTAAGAACGGGATACCAACAATACCCTAAAGTTATTCTGTTACTATAAACAGAACGGTTTCATTCTTCAATTAATTACATACAACATATTAACTGACGGCCTTTGTAAATCGGGCTGCAGAACGGTCATGAAGGAGCTTGAGGAACGGAATGTTGAACCTAACACTGGTACTTACACTACCATTATAAATGATTGTTTTATAATTTGTGTATTATAACAAAAATTTTTTCACATGTACTTCAGCTCACAACTATCAATATCAATGCAATCGAATTCAAATAGTTAATAGTTGACTACCGAAATACACAGCTTCATCATTATATCAAATTGTTGACATTTAGTGATGATTCTTTATTTAATAGAAATCATTACCTTCAAAAGAACACCTTTCCATATATCCGTTGACCAAACAATTGACTTTACTGCATAGAGCCTTTGACTTGTACACTTATACCAGAAGTCAAACTGTTGACTTTTGTTAACAACACCTGCCATTACTCATTAACTACTACCAGCAAACCATCCATTCAACTTGCCAAGGATTTAATCTGCAATGGTGTTGAGTCTTCATAGCAGTTGACCTAACATCAGCTCTGATTGTTGACCAACTTTAATAGGCCATCTGCTTACTATTGCAGCAAACTGACATTGAACACCAAAGACCAACTGCCGAGATGTAATTAGCCTTTCAAATTGACCTGGCTACAATCTACATCATGTTTTTCATATTTGCAATTACCTACACTGAAACTAATAGTCTTTGACTTTTAACGCCATTTTTAATGGTCTCTGCAAGACCGGTATGCAAATAACGTCTTGAAGTTATTCTGGTATCTAAAACAAAATGGGCGGATTCCTCAGTTTAATCACATTTTTTAACAAATGCTGATTATGTTTATAGCCTCAATTACAAACCTTGATCATGTCCAGAAAAAGTTTGTTTGTTATCAATGTATTAACATTTATTGTTAATAACTTTATAATAATTCATTGATTCTTTTAACTGGTTTATAAAATCCATTGAATAAACAGTTAAAACAAATGAGTTCATAACACAATTTACCAAATAAAAAAGAGAGAATTCGATAATGAATCATTTGCAGTAAAACACAAATCAAGCAGGATCTCTAAAGCATCTATATATATATATATCTATTAAAAAAAACATGTTTTGCCCCTTTTCTATTGGTCCATTTGATTAATTTCCATAAATACAAAACATTCTTAGAATTTCTTGATAATATAATAATTCAAAAATAAATTTAAAAATCACATATCATTTTGAAACTTAATTTGCATTTATGTCTATTAACCATATGTAAAATTCAACACTTTATTACATAGGAAATTAATTTTTTAATTATTGGTATATGGTTAAATGCTTTCTAATATGCCAGATTTTTTTTAAAAGTAGGGTGTATTTGAAGTATTTAATTACTTGGGGGGTTGGTTTTTCTTTTTAATCACAAATAGGGTAATAGTATTTGATAATGGCGAATAAGAGTTTAGGTATAGGTGTGTAAGAGATGGTCAGAGAGGGATGTCAGATCAGAAACCTTAATCTCGTTTGATAGTGGCGAATAAGCTTAATCTCGTTTGATAGTGGCGAATAAGCTTAATCTCGTTTGATAGTGGCGAATAAGAGTGATTTGACAAGGGCTCACGCGACTAGATGCTATTTATATGATTTCTCATCACACATTCTCAACCTAAATACACCTCCATCTCTAAAATTCTATGGTTGATAAAAAGTGTAACCGGTTCTATGATTTTTCTCAAAAACAACAAAATATTGGCTAAAGGATTGGAACTGAAACGTCGTGCCATTTTTTTAACATGAATGAAAACAAATTATATGGAAGGTGATCAAAGAGGTATTGTGATGAGTTTTTTTTTTTTGAAGAAATAAGAAATAATTTTCTGGTATTTAAATGGCAAGATATGAATGTGAATGCTATTTTTGAAAGATGTAAATGCATGTGATATGTAAATGTGATTTTTAAGAAGCGAATATCTCCAAAAGCTTTATGTGTGGAGATGGTATGAAAGTGATCTATAAGATGGATGATGTAAATTTATGAGCATTTGATTTTTGGATTTTGTGAAGGTGAATGCATTAGGTTCCCACCATGCAAATCAAAGTGAAGTTCAATCAACAAAGAATCTCTCATGCATGCAAATTGCCTAGTTTTTCTATGCATGTTTTGGTGGAACATGTGAAAGAAAATTATTTTCAATTAAGTGTTTTACTAGTAATTAAAATGCATTCTTATTCGCCAATATTAATTACAAATAGATAAGCTAGGCTTATTCGTCACTATCAAACGAGATTAATCTTATTCGCTACTATCAATAGAAATTAAGGTTTCTGATCTGACACCCCTTCCTGACAATCTCTTACACACCTATACCCAAACTCTTATTCGCCATTATCAAATATTATTACCCTATTTGTGATTAAAAAGAAAAACCAACCCTCCAAGTGATTAAATACTTCAAATACACCTTACTTTTTAAAAAAAAAATTCAATATGCCTACAATGAAGCAACATCAAAGAAGATGAGGACAGAGTCAAAAATTAAAAATCTTGGTTTATTATTTCAAAAATTAAGAAACTAGACAAGGAGGTTGGATTATATGCCTCATATATATTCTTTTGATCTTTTTTCTTTTCAAAATTATTCAACCACATTATAACTTACGATTTTCCCTTTCTTATTTTTTATAGTAAACTTTGCATTATAACACTAAATATTAGTTTCAAACTTTTCTTGAAACTTGATTTGTGAGTAGCGACAATGTATATTGAATGCCATTTAAAAGTTCTTTATAAGCATTCTATCATGTAATGTAATCTTTTATAAGTCTATATCTTTCAATTTTATGTTTCTGTTTGAATGACTTGCATTTATAAATCATGTTTCCGTCTCAACAAACAAATAAAAAATATATTGTCGTTAGAAATTATATATGTTTAATTGACGATTTTTATATTTCCACCCGTGTAATACTCAGGCCAATTACCTAGTGTGAAATAATCACATAAGAATCAAATGTGGGTAATATCTGAAACGGATGTTACATGTCCCCTTTTATGCCACTTCATCAAATATATACAAAAAAGTGAGAACAGTAAGCCACAAGAATACACTCTTCTATCTGACCTGTTACCAACAATTGTTATATATATATATATATATATATATATATATATATATATTCGCATACATCCTTAAACCACTAAATATTTCATGCAAATTCAATCCACTAAATCCATTTGAAATTAAATAGCTAGGTTGTAACGGGTATAAAGATTATTATTCCTCAAACACATAATATTAACTGACATCGTCAGACGAGTACAAATATTAATTTTCATATTAAGTTTAACAACTTGATAGACAATTTTCACAAACTAAAGAACAGTAAAGCACAATAATACAATCCGCAATCTGAAGTCTTAACCATTACCAACAATTGCAATCCCTGCCAACCCGTGCTTTTATATTAGAAGGTTGAAGTCACCACAACTAACATCAATGATGCACAAATCAGTATTTGGCATCCACACAAAAAGAATCTGCAGATTGCATGATCTTCCAATCAATTCTAAGGTTTTGCTCCATGCTGTGAATTCTAGCAAATATCTAGTAGAAAGTTTCCAATCACAATTGAGACTGCACCATCAAATCAACCATAGATATAATCATGGTCAGTTTCTTCATACATTAACTTGTCAATTTAAAAAAAGAAAAAATCTAAAAGAATAGTCATACTATAATTAAAGTATCATCTGTCTTCTACAAATAAATAAAATTATAACTGGCATTAATGTCATTAGTGGGGAGTATAACTTTAGAATAACTCTTTTATTTGTTAAAATCGTTGAATAAATCGGCTAAACAAATGAGTTCAGATCTTGATTTACTAAAATATAAATTAGAGTAATCTGGATAATGAATCATATGCAGTAAATCAACCACGAATCAAGAAAAGAATAAGATAATCAAATAAACTAAAGAAACAAATGTAGTACCATCGGAAATGGATTCTAAAATAACTCCTTTTAATGTGAATAATCACTTGACATGTTCCTCTTTTAATCCACTTTCAAGCTTGTAAAATTCAAATCATGATTCTCATTCAAATTGTAAATGTGATTACGAACTAGTATTTATAAGACAAACTCTAACTAACTAATTCTAACTAATTGATAGCAAACTCTAACTAACTAATATGAACTAATGAAAACTAATAAACTCCAACAAAACTTGACTTTATTAAAGCATGGACCAATATGCTATAACATAAAATAGTATTCCATGCAAATGAAGCCAATGTTAAGCCATATTAATTTGATTAAATATGACATAATTTAAAATCAAATATTGTAAGGAAAAAGAAATAGAAAACAGTACATGCACCATGTATTTGAGATTATTATATTTAAAAGCATTTATTTGAGAAAAAAAATCAAAACAATTTTATTAATCAGTTGCTAAATTTGAAAATCATGGAATGGAGATAGACCTTCACCGTGTTAAGCTCACGCTAAATGTGTTGATAAAGGGAATATGGGAGACTAGGTGCCAGCAACTGCCTCCTTTGCTGTATCTTTCTTCCAGACCTCGGCAACCGACGAATTGTAAACTCAAAAGTGAAGAAAGCAGTCCTTGGGGTAGATCCATCATTTCATGGCAATAACAAAAAGAGAGATGCTGGAGGTGTTGGGGATGTGAAGAAGAAGAAGACACTTTCTTCATATTAGGGTGTAGGTCCTCTAGATGGATCTCAAGACTTGACTCGGATCAATCCGTGTTGTTGGTTAGCGGAAATCACCAACGACACTCAGATCTCAGATCTTAGTTTGTTTGGTTTATTTTCTAAAAGAGAGAAAAGGAGAGAAGTGGGTGAGAGAATTTTTATTTCCAAGAGTCGTGAAAGAGTTGGTGTGGAGAAATGGGTTAAGTGGCCTTTATATAGGGTCCCCATTTCTCCAAAGTTTACACAAGAAACTTACAAAATAAACGTACCGAGTACGTACTACACCGACTAAAAGCAAACTAAAACGACATACACAATCCTAAAAACAATATATAATATTGGCCCTACAATCTCCCTCTATGATTGAGTATGTCGAGGAACCTTCGTCAAGTTCTTTGCTTCGTTTTTAGTTTTTGAAACTTAGTACTTGTCATGATTCAGGATCTTGAACCAGATTGGATCTTGAACATTTTTTTATTTTCTAGTCTTGTAGACTTGAATTTCCATCTTATTTCTGGGAATGATCGGCAACAGCAAATTTTAGAAACATCAGATGCGGGAAGCTCGACATCTAATTTTCTTTTGTTGACTTTCTTGAGCTGACTGGTTTCTTTCCTTGTCTTCAGATACAATTAGTTCCTTTTTAAGTTCAACCACCAACTTTCACGTTCTCGTTTTCTTTTAAGTGCTTCAATATCTGCAACTCCAAGCAGACTTGATTTTGATCTACATGTCCATGTATAGCTACACAAAACTTAGAACGATAAGATTCGCTCACAGACCCTCTCGAGGGTCAAGAAGAAATCGTTCATAGGCCCTCCCGCTTTCAGTCCCTCAACTTGTAGATAATTTGTTTAAGTCCCAGATTTCCAACAAACATTGCATGGACGATCTTAACAACAAAACATATTATTTTGAATAAAACAAGGTTTAACAAAATATGTACGAACATAATAAAAGTTTAAAATCTTTTTGGCATTTTCATATATTTTAAAAATAACGAAAATATATACATAATATTTTGAAGTTGAAACAAAAAATAAAACAAAAATAAGATAGAAGTAAAGATGAAATTAATATTATATATAAAAAATATTTACTTTAAACGTTTACTAAATTATTTTTCTGAGAAAGATCACAACATGGAATCACATTATCTGTTAACGTTGTAGATCACACTTCTATTTGGACATTATTATGCCAAGAACCCAAAGTCGATTATAGATATAATTTGTCCACTTTAAACTTAACAAGTATTTTGATGTCAACATGATACATTAAGGTACAATTAGGCACAATGCTTGTGTGGTCCCCATTTAATCTGACAAATTACAGACTCCATCATACCTTGGGCTTAATTTGCTTTCACATGTTACCTCAACTTGACTTAAACCTTTCTTATTTGATCACAGTAATCTTATTAACACACTTGACACTTTGACTTTGTGCACTTGAAACTTTGTACACTTAACTCGATCTAGAAAGATTAAAATAAAGCAGAAGTTCAGGCCATAACAATCAGGTCGGATAATACCATATTATCGCGCAGAGAAAGTCCAAGGCTTGAACAAAATAAAGAAAATAAAACAAAGCAGAAGATTCAGGGCCTTAACAATCAGGTTGGATAATACCATATTATCGCGCAAGAGAAAGTCCAAGGCTTGAATCAAAATAAATGAAGAAATAACGCAGAAGTTAAAATTCCTAGAACTGACTCTTTTTCTTGATTTTTCTTTTTCTTTTCTGACTCTTTTGTTTTTGTTTTTCTTGCTTTTCTTGACGCTTTACTTGACTTTTTTCTTGACTCAATAAAAATTAAAAATGACACTGATTTTTCATAAGACAACTGTGATAAGGTAAAGAGAGGCTTGGTTATGACATGTTTAATTGCATTTCAGCCTTCATTAATATGACTTTAGTTGGAGTCGGCAACCGCTTCATAACGTGTAACCACTAGCATAGGCAGATATTTAAGTTTATGTCACTATGACACTTACTCATTTGTCAAGCCTATCTACACATCAAGCAATGATCTTGTTGGCTTTTAATATACTATTTTCATGTGCTAGAATCGTTAGAGATAAATTCTTATCATTTTCCAATGGTCAGATTAATTTCTCAAAATTTAAAAAATTTTAAATATCCGACTCCCTCTAAGCAGGAGCTCCCTCTAAACGGGACAATTCCTTTTAGATTTTCTTAAAAGTAATATAAAATCTTTTTGGTAAATCAAATGATTTGTTTTTGCTTTTCTTAAGATGAATTGAAAATCTTTTTGGTGAGTTAAACTTAACTCATTTTCTCCCTCTAAAATTGTGACATATTTGAAAAATATTTACAATTTTATATACAAAAAGATAGATAGTTTGTTTTAATCAAAATTGATCATGCCGATCTATTCGACCCGAAATTCAAATCGAGCATGATCGATGGTTTTAGTGAAAAGGTCAGCAAAGTTGTTGTCAGATGGATTATCTTAAGCATGCATTATCACATTGTATGACAAAGTTGAAGAGATTCAAACCGAGATCCAAAAGCTGATGCTGGATCCATCACTTGAGAGAAGTAGTTGGACGAGGTTAGTTGAGAAACGCTTGAAAGTTGTTGTTGAACCATTTAAACAAGGCTTCCCTTCTTTGAAGTTTGTCCTCCTATGTCGCTTATGAAAGACTCGAATCCGCCATCGAATGGTTTAGCATCAAATAGCAAGGGTTCGTTTCCTATCATATGCCGGGTGCAATCACTATCTAAGTACCTAATACTATTGATAGTCCTCCTTAATTGACCCTGCTTTCACTAAACGTTCAAATAGACATGGTTTCCTAGGATACTTTTGTCCCAGGAAGGTCAACCGTAAATCGACCAAACTTGATTTTATTTCCTGAAAACCATTTATTTCTTGGTGGAGCCTCACTTGATGAAGAACAGTCCTTAGGAATCCAAGCAAAAACTTGTTCCTTGGTTTTGGAAATTTTGGACTTTTCTTTTCTTGATTTTAAAACTGTTTTTGGTGAATCCTTAGACTTTACGGTCTTAGGATCCTTTTTGATTTTATCCTTCTTGGTTTTCCAAAAAGGTTTCTTTTTGTGTTTTACTTTATTTACTTTGGATCTCACATCCATTTCACTAGGTTCACTATCAGCTTGATCAGTCCTTGAATCAGGGCTACTAAAAGCTCCTTTTGGGGATTGACTAAGCCGCATTTGAATGTCAAGTTGTTGCTTGAACCAGTGCTTGCAATGTCATGCAAGGTGAGAAGAGTGACCACACACAAAACATCACTTTCTCCTGGGAGTGCCAAAGAACTCATCTGAACTGTAATGTGGTTGGTGTGGTGGGAAAGGTGATCCATGGAAAGGAACATGATTATAAAACACATTTGTATAATGTGGATCAACAAAATTTTGTTGATAATGACCATAGTAGTTGTTATCACAGAAGTTGTATGACTGAGGGTTTCTTGATTGATTGGTTGTTTGAGAAAATGATCGTTTATTTGGTGGAACACATTTACAAGAAGTACTTTCCTTCTCATTTTAAAAAACTTTTCTTTTACATGAATTATCCTCAGTCTCACAACTTGATGATGAACAACTTGATATGTTCACCTTAACAGGCCTACTTTCGTTGACACATTTTTCAACAAAAGTTTTATCACAAACGGTTTCATAATCTGAGTAAGAAGAAGAACATTCATTTTCATTGCAAATGTTTGTACAACTATCATCACTTGAATTTTCACAAAATACATAATTTGACCTTGACTTTAAACTTCCCAACATGGATTCACAAACTTTATTACAAACTGGATTGTTAATAGTTTTGGTTAGATCCACACATGATTCAAAACGTGGTTCTAACTTTCTTTTTAGCTTACAACCCAGGTTAACCGTCCCACATCCACCACCATTTACATCACCAGCTGCTTATCGACTGGTGATGTGTCAGGAATGATAGGACATGCATGACTGCTTTTACCGGCAACACTTGTCCCAACTTTATTTTCTTTCGACTGATTGTTCATTTGGAGCTTATCTTCCATTATTTCAAAAGACCTGATGGTAGAAGCCAACTCTGAGAGTGTCATGGTATACAGATTTGTGGTTCTTTTGATGGTAACCACATTGATGCTCCATGTATAAGGCAGTGAATTCAACAGCTTCATGTTGATCTTAAACAAACCATTGATGATACCGACACTTCTCATTTTGGTGACGAGTGACTCAAATCTGTTGATGAGAGAGGAAACCGATTCTCTTTTAACATGTGTAAACATGTCGAATTCTCTTTTCAATATTTCCTTTCGACTTTCTCTCATATCCAGATTTCCTCCAAGCTTAGGTTCGTAAGACATTTTTTTTAACTCGATTAGATTTTTTTTTTTTGAAATAGAAAAAAATTTTAAGTTTTTTTTTGCTACAGTACCGAGTTGCTACGGTGCCGAGTCGCTACAGTGTTTCGCATGAATTGCTACAGTACCGAGTCGCTACAGTGTTTCGCATGAGTTGCTACATTACCGAGTTGCTACAGTACCCCCCGATGCGAAGCGATTGCTACAGTACCCGTGCGAAGCGAAGCGGTTGCAGCAGTACCCCCCCCTCGCGATTGCTACAGTACCTCGGAAGCGACTGCTACAGTACCCGAAGCGAATTTTTTCTTTTTCTTTTTTTTTTGTTTTTTTTTTGAGAATATAACACCCAAACTTCCAAAAAGTCAAAAAGACTTTAGTCTAAAAATCAATAAATCGCCCTAGATCTGAGTTTTAAACCGAATCTGAGCTCAGACACAAAAACTTAAAACACTAAAAACTTAGATTTGGTGATTCTCGTGTATTTCCAAGGAGTAAGGGACTCCAAAAGAGGTGAGTAACACGAAATCAACCTCAAATCCAACAAAAACTAAGATCAAAATCCGAAAAGTTTGACGCGAAAACCACAAAAAGTCGAGCCGAAAGCTCTGATACCACTTGTAGGTCCTCTAAATGGATCTCAAGACTTGACTCGGATCAATCCGTGTTGTTGGTTAGCGGAAATCACCAACGACACTCGGATCTTGGATCTTAGTTTGTTTGGTTTATTTGCTTGAAAGAAAGAAGAAGAAGATAGAGAGAGAGAAATTCCTTTTATTTCCAAGAGTTGTGAAAAGGGGTTAGTGTGGAGAAATGGGTTAAGTGGCCTTTATATATGTAAGGCCCCGTTCCCGGTAACCCTACTTTGGTGTTGGATTTACTCATAAACACAGTTCTAAGATCAGAGTAAATTAAAAACTTCGCGGAATAATTAAATACTTCAAACATCACACTACAAAACCTTCATTCTTGTCTTAACATACAAATTGTCTTTTCATAAATAATTAATTAAAATAGTCTTGACACTTCTTCGTAGATGCCAATCTCTTCCGTCAATAGCATGTGTCATTCCTCAAGCCAGCTGCCTCAATCTATTTGCCTGCGTGCATATTAAAAGTCAGCTACGCTGAGTGAGTTCTAGTTAATCATTTAACATACAATATATTCATATCCTTACTCATACGTATCCGAAGATACGTATTCATACCTTATTTACTCTTACATCTTTCATACAAACTTTATATACATGCACACACGCTTACCTACTTTCTTTCATAAAGCCTTGTAATTTACCATAGGCTATTCTATCTCTACCATCACAGATAATATTAGGGTCTGGTCCCTTCTGTCTCAAATATTATTAGGGTCTGGTCCCTTCTGTCTCAGATATTATCAGGGTCTGGTCCCTTCTGTCTAAGATATTTTTAGGGTCTGGTCCCTTTGTCTCCAATAACCATACCTGTCACGTCACTCGTTCATACATTCATTTTCATTCATGCATACTTTACATATCTTCTGGTCATGGATATATGTATATGTACATATTCATTCGTATAAACATTCCATAATAACATTCAATACTTAGTCGTACATATAGCATACACATATCATACACTTACCATTTAAGTTAAGTGTATTAACAACTATCACAAAGGAGTATGCACACAGCCCCAAAAACATAACGGATAAAGGGGCTAGAAACTCACCTGAAGTCGGTTTCTCTCGCCGTTAATAGTTATGCCCTTCTTTAGCTGTGCACGGCTAACTGTATAACGCATTACGAGTGTCAAATATCCATTACTACTACTTCTTATATCTAAGTCAATAACACCCTCAACTAACGGGGGTCCGGGGGCAGCGCCCCTGGTATCGGGGTCTAGGGGCGGCAGCCCCTAGCAGGGTCCAAGGGTAGCGCCCCTAGCTGGGGTTGAGCTGGAATTTTATTTTCGCTAATAGGTTCTTTAGCAAAAACGCATCAGAAAATGAATTTTATAAAATTTCGCATGGAAGAATTTCGCTTCGCATGCATGGAATTTCGCTTCGCATGCTTTTTTACTTCGCATGGAACTGTTTTGCTTCGCATGACTGAGCGAAGCGAAATGCTTGTTTCGCTTCTCATGGCTGAGCGAAGCGAAATGACTGTTTCTCTTCTCATCGCTGAGCGAAGCGAAATGACTGTTTCGCTTCTCATGGCTGAGCGAAGCGAAATGCCTGTTTCACTTCTCATGGCTGAGCGAAGCGAAATGCCTTTCTTCGCTTTTTACCATTTTAAGCCATTTTACTTCGTGGCTCTTCCTCAGGACCTGATTTTTACTATTTCCCAACTTTTGACACATTCTGACCCCATGCACCTGATCCTGAATCCATCTCTCAAAGTCCAAACACCACCTTTTTATCACAAAGTGCACCCGAGAGGTTATAACTTATCAAGTTTATATTTTTCTTACATTTTACAACCCGATCTATCATTATATCTGTTTGCATGACGATTCTAACCATAAAACTTAACCATTTAAACCGAAACCCACCTTTTGCTTCTGGTTCGAGTTCAGATCTGGACAATACGTAGATCTGGACGTGATTCTTGTTGCTTGACGATGTTAAACACTAGATTCCACCCTTCTTTGGCTTGGATTTTAAATCCGAGTGCTAGAGAGAAAGTATGTGTGTGTTTCTTGAGTGTGTGTGTGTGTTTGTGTGTTTGGATGAGAAAGGAAAAGAAAAGGAAGAAGTGGTTGGGTTATATATAGAGGGGGTTCATGGGTCCCACCACCCATTCTCAATTCCTACTTTCCAAACACTTAACACAAGACTATTTTAACGACACACACTATTAACAAAACTTTCTGCTATTTATTTAACAAAAGTTGGATGTTACAATATAGGGTCCCCATTTCTCCAAAGTTTACACAATAAACTTACAAAATAAACGTACCGAGTACGTACTACACCGACTAAAAGCAAACTAAAACGACATACACAATCCTAAAAACAATATATAATATTGGCCCTACATAGGGAAATCTTCAAAATTCAGAGATTGGAGGTGTTGGAGTCCCATTAATGTAAATGATTCCAATTTCTCAAATTTAGAAATTATAAGTTGAGTAAGAGAGGAAGGAAGAAGATGATTAGGATGAGAAAATAATTCACTACTACAATCATCACCCACATGTAAGGCTAGATTGACAAGTGATGCCAGAAAGTTTTGTGGGCCCCACTCTGAAACGGGCTTCTTCAACTTACCTATTTCTAGGGTAAGCAAATTGGGAGGCCAAACCCCACAAGGAAAACAAGCATCTATTCTTGGGCAGTTTGTTATTTGCAATCTCTTTAAGGAGCTCAAATAGGGCAACTCATTGTCAGGAAATGACTCCAGAATTTCACAATCTTTTATTTTTAATGTGGTGAGGTGAACCAGGTAGTTCAGTTTACTGATTGATTTTAGATTTGACCATTTGCTTATCCAGACTGTTTCAACCATTGGGATGCTGATATTCATCATTTCTCCTCCCCACTCTTTTTCCAATAGTTTCTTACAACCCAAAATTTGAAGTGACTTGAGCTTTTGCACTCCCGTTGGTAAGCAGATAGCTGTAACAGAAGTACAATCCCAGACACTCAATGTCTCAACACTTTCGGTACAACTGCAACGTTCCATATTATTACAACCAATTATATCCAACATCCTAAGAGATGTCAAGAGGTTGCTCTTGCAATTATCCTCCTCTTTCTATCCTAATCTCACCAAGTTGCAACAATAATGCACTCTCAATTCCCTTAACTTCACAACTTACTCACGGTTGCTTCTGATTCCCACAAGTATTCTATTTCATTACACGCATACACAAATAAATCTTCAAGTTCCTGGAGATGCTCTATAACACCTCTCCACACCACATCATTAAGCCCTGAAATATGACTTATCTCTAATTCTGTGACTACAGAAGCTATTTCAACCAGCCTTCTTAACAGACCACTATCACATTTCTCTATTCGTAGAACATTTAATAGAGGAAATGCCTTGAGTTAAACTTCAACCAAGTAAGGACAATCTTTTATGTAAAGTTGCTTCAGACATGGAAACACAGCCTCACTATTCACTGACCATTTCTCCCACCCATGCATTTCTTCAAAACTTAGAATTTCAAGTGAAGGGAATGCATGAGCAATCCCAAGTAACTCCATGCCCACAACTTTCACACCATCCAAGCCTGAAATAAACAACTCCTTGAGTGAATGTACCTGCCCAAGTGGAGGTAGACATGTACATCTTTTACAGTTACTTATTGACACATGCTTTAGCTAAAGAAACGAGGGATCCCCAACCCATTTTGGAAGCTCTAATCCCCCGTATGACTCAATGTTAAGTTGTGTTAACTTATCACTACAGGGCTTCAACTCACTTAAGACCTCTTTTTCAAGCACTTTGTTTCTTGAACCATACGGTTCATCACTCCATACAAGCTCCAACTCACTAAACCTTTTTTGTGAGAAGTTCGCCTCATTTGCATGAACTGCATTTTCCACTTTGTCCAAACCTAAAATATAAATTTTCCCACTTAGATTCTTGAATTCTTTAAGTTTGGCAATTTTAAATCGGCTTTCGAGAGGGTTTGTAGGCTTTTCAACTCACCAACCCCTAATGGCATTTGACTCAAAGACGGAGTGTCTCTAATGTCAAGATGCCGCAGATTTTTAAGCTTCAAGAAGTTGTTGGGCAACTCAGTTAATCCTTCACACCCAAATAGGATCAATGTCTCTAAGTTATAGAGATTGCACACGTTTTCCGGTAGACGCATGATTCTAGTTCGAGATAGATTAATATACCTCAAGTGTCTTAAAGTATCAATGGTCTCTGGTACCTCAAATTACTTAAAGATAGAACCCTTAATAATGATAACTCACGAAATAAGTCAACAAGAACCTTATGCGATAAGTAGAAGTCATCCCATCTGCCAAGCACCCCAACAGACGTTGCCAAGAATGTCCTTAGACGTTTATCTCTTGTGAATGGCTCAAAATTTTGGTTAGGTACACATTTTTCACGACCAAATGACATATGACGGTACTTCTCCAGCATCTCCTTCTTAATATTCTTCTCTTTCTAATTGTCTACCCTTAGAAAAAACTCTCTAGAAACAAATGATGCCAAGTCATTTATCAAGTCATGCATCACAAATAATGATTCATTACTAGGTGCGTGTTGAAAAAATGACCTTGACAACAACTCTTCAAAGAATTCATGACCCTAGCGTTAATCTGTTGAACCGCTTGGGGTTGGTGGATGCAAAAACCCTTTTGCCATCCATAACAAAACCAGTTCCTCCTTGTCAAATTGGAAATCCTTGGGGAACAAGGAGCAGTATGCAAACAGCTGCTTCAAAGGTGCAGAAAGGTCATGGTAGCTTATTCTAAGGGCCGGGAGAATCTTATGTTCATCTTTTAATTCCCATATATCACTGTTTAGCACTTCCTTCCAGTGCTCTGCTTCATCTTTTTTACTTCTCAACTATCTACCAAGTGCTATCAAAGCCAAAGGTAATCCACCACATTTTTTTACAATGCCTTCAGCATATGGTTTGAGTGGCAAATGTGAATCAAAGTTATTTACACCTAATGCATGTAGAGAAACTAAAGATGAAGCATCATCATGTAGCACGCCCTCCAGTTCGTTTTGATGATCATAACCCAACTGTTTGAGCAATTGTTGTTTCCGTGTTGTCATAATGATTTTGCTTCTAGAAGCACATGCATGCAATGGGTCAACCAGGGTTTTCCAATTGTCATAACTCTCACTCCACACATCGTCTAACACCAATAAAAATCTTTTCCCCCTTACGTGATCTCTAAGAGCTTCATGAAGCAAATTAAAATTTGAAAACTCTTTGTTATCTTTGCCATAGCTTCAAAGATCTCTTTGCTTATACGAAAGCCATCAAACTCATCGGAGACACAAACCCATGCCTTGAGTTCAAAGTGATCCTTAACTTTGTTTTCGTCATACACAAGTCTCGCTAGAGTAGTTTTCCCAACCCCGCCCATATCAACTATGGGAACAACGCTATAGTTTTGATCACATGGTTCAACAGCGGGTGACAATAAATTTTGGACCAATGCTTCTTTCTCAGCTTGCCTTCCAACAATACCAGATGGATCGACAATAGATGATTGTAACCTTCTATTACTGTTATTAATTTTTGGCCTGGTTTCCGCCTCTACTCTCAAACCAAATCATCTTTCTGCTTAACTAGATATTCTAGTTTGTTGGAAATATCATCTAACTGGGCAAGCATCGTTCTACTCCATGAGAAATTTGTGCAACAACATGGGATTAGCTTTCTTACCTTGTTGCTGATGGTTCCTGAGTCATGGGTGAACTCACGACTCATGGCTTCGGTAACCCAACCATCGAGTACGTCATCTATGTCATAAGCCAAATGTTGCAGATCTTTCAGCCAGTCTTTAACAGCTTCATTGGTTATCTCCTTGCGAGAAGCATCAGCAAGCACACGTTGGATTTGTTTCAACGATCTCTGCCATTTCTTCATCTCAGCATCAGTTCCGTTGTAGCGAGCAACGCTTTTCAAAGCTATAGAGGCCATCTTATCAAAGAGCACATTGACGAAGGCAGAAACCACGATTTCAGCCATGATTGTAGAGGTGAGATTGTAGATGAAACCGGTAAAGTTGTGAAAGAGTTGTGTATTGTGGTTCATTTAGATTTATGATCTACATTTCAACTATTGTTTTGCACACTCAAAGCATCAATTGTCGGCCAATAAGAAAAAGCAGCGGTATATATTCTTCTATCTGCCTTTGAAGAAAAAAAATATATTCTTCCATCTGCCTTTGAAGAAAAAATATATTCTTCTATTTCTACCACGTGGATGTGCTTAATCATTGTCGGCCTTATTTTTTTCTTGGAACAACCAACTAATTAACGCCGGGTACTCCGTATGTGGCCCGAGCCAGCCACAATTCCGGATGGACGGAGCCCCTAGCGGTCCACCAATTGAGGGATTCCCCGAATAAAACACAACTCTCACGCCCGCCAAACGGCACGACAGCGAGGGGCCGGTAAAACCGGGTGAGATCGGGACTCGAACCCTGGCAAGCCAGGGTGTCGCTCATATCTCCCATATAAATTGGTGATAGTAAGGTTTGAACCCCCTACCTTTCACTAGTAAAGTGAGTGCTCTATCATTAAGCCACAACCAATTTATATTGTCGGCCTTATTAGCGGCCTTTAACAATAATTACTAAATACATCAATTTTGATGTGAAACCTTTACAAAACCTATAAGAACGTCCGCTATGGACGCCAGAGTGCATGGCACACCGTAAAGGGGCGCGGTAAGTGGGGTGCGGAAGGGACGATCGTTCTCTCTCCATCTCTCTCTCTCTCTCTCTCTCTCTCTCTCTCTCTCTCTCACACACACACACACACACATATATAGCAGGGTTCAAAAGAAAACCCCTAAGTAATTAGAAAACTATGAAAACTAATCTAAACCAATCATATAATTTTAAATTTATTTCTATTTTAGTTTTATGAAAGGGCTTTTTGGTAAAATACATTTCCACTATTTTAGGTTAATTACTACTACTTTAGGAATTATCATTAATTTCTCCATATTAAACCTAATCAATTGAAACGAACATGAAGATTTAGAATCCATCTGTTCATGTGAAGGATGTTAATCATTTTGAAGAACCAGAAGTGTGATGATGCAGGTGGTGCGACGGTGGTGGCTAAACAATTGTGAAGACGGCAGCGGTGGTTTGATGTGTTGAAATCCCGATGGAAGCGATACAACAAGAATTGGTTATTGAAAATTAGGTTCAAGATGAGGCCATGGATTGAAGCGGCTGGAAAATGGGTTAAGCACGGTATTGGGTTGTGATTCTGTTATCAATTTTCTTCTATGTTGATTGTTAACTTTTTTTCATATGCCTTTGCTTTATCTTAATTTTAAATTTCCTACTTTACGTATGATTTTAAAATTTTAATATTCATTTGCATTTTCATTTTGCTATCTATTTATTCTATTTTAAGTCAATATTAGCCTAGAATATTTTTTTTTTCTTTTTATTGGCTGCATCACCGCATGAAGTTTGAGTTTGCTCATTTTGCGATAAAGACA
Organism: Bidens hawaiensis; assembly: GCF_021521415.1. Taxonomy (NCBI): domain Eukaryota; kingdom Viridiplantae; phylum Streptophyta; class Magnoliopsida; order Asterales; family Asteraceae; genus Bidens; species Bidens hawaiensis. The sequence continues at coordinate 134,108 of NW_027495393.1, read as the reverse complement.
AGATGAACAAGAACAACATTTTTGTTACTTACATGTAACCCTTTAGTTACACAAAGAACCAATTTAATTTACATATATGTAACATTTTATTGCAAGAAGAGGATGAACAACACATTAGTTTACATATATGTAAATATGTAACTTTGTAATTTAGTTTTACATATATGTATATCATTAGCTTACATTTACATATATGTATCTTAGTATGACCAGTTCCAAAATGCAAAAAATACTAGAGCTATATATATGAACACGAGGGTATGCAATGTAGTTTTGGTATAATTACATATATGTGAATAAGTCGCTACATATATGTAAAAATACTAGAGCTACATATGTGTATATAAGTCGTTACATATATGTATCATCAATTTTGTATTAGCATGAATGTCATTTAAGGATAACAATAAAAGAAAAATATAATTATTTTAATAACATGAAAATATAAGAAAATTAAATTTGTTAGGAATGCAGGAGATGAAGATGGAAATTTAAACCATTTAAAATTTAAAACATAAAAATAAAAAAGTTGGAAATCCAATAAAATTAGAATGGGTCAACATAAAAATTTGTTTTCTTTACTTTTTCGATTTTTCTATATATATATATATAATTTTTCCATATTGATGATTTTATGTTTTCTTGGACATATATAATAAATATTTTGATGATATGTAGTTTTCTACATACAAACATGTAATGCATAGAGAGATTATAAAAATAAAAAATTGAGGAGAGAGATTTTGAGCATTTTTAGGATACGTAATTAATCTAGTTTACCAGATTTACCCTTTATCTTATTAACTAATCTCCTCAAATTTTCATTTAATTACCTAATTGCCATTGTGAATATCAACCATTGATTAAAGACTTTAATGGTCTAGATTGATTTAACTAGTTCTTAAGAAAACTATGGTTTTCAATTGAACCCTCCTATATATATATATATATATATAAATACCAAAAAACACCTATATACATATATGTATAATTATTCTATAATGTTATGAACTATCATTTATTCAATATATTAGTATAATTTTGAGCTTATAATAAAATAAAACCTAAATATGCAATCTGTAAAGACCTAACGCCATAGTTAACCCTAATTTCGCTATGCACTGTCAAAATTATCTCTAATGTTCAAATTAGTTCCTAATTAACAAATCTCAACAACAAAATCAAAACAAATTACCTAATAATCAACAATTACACAACATTTTAACTTTTTATACAACGATTTTGAAGAGTTAGACTAACCTGCACGGCGATCAACCAGAAGATAAACACCGTCAACAAGCGCCACGGCGATTAACTAGAAGTAAACACCGTCAACAAGCACTGTGGAGAAAGGTGCGATTTTTTGCGAAACCCTAGATCGTCGTTTGTCAAGAGAGTTTCGTAACCGGCGGGAGGGAGGGGTGTTAACGCTTCGTTTGTGTGAAAATTGATTATTTGAAAGACTAGTCTATCTATTTTTCATTTGTATACAATTGCCCCTTCAAGTTTCTGTATTTTACAAAAATGCCATTGGTTTTTAAATCCCTTAATTTTTAAAACATGTGGCCCAAAATGGTTCTCACAGTTTTCAACAGGAAGACAAAGGAATATTGTGAAAAGCATGGGTTTTGGAAAGATTTTAAAGTTACAAGTGGATAAGGTAATTTCAAAATTAGGACACTATGTTGTGGAGAGTTTTAACCAAAATCAAATGGCAATTATCATGATCAAAGATAAACGTATACAGGTAACTGAAGAAGCTGTAAATAAGTTGCTTGGAATACCTTCTAGAGGTATTAAGTTTAGAGAAGTTGAGTTGACTGAGAATGATGAGCAATTGCTATCACGTTGGAAAGCTAGATACCCGCCTTTATAGATAAGTCCCTCAGATATTGTAGTGAAAATTTTGGAGAATGAGCATGAGGATGAAGAAATGTTTAAAGTTGACTTCTTAATGATCTTTGTGACTACAATGATAAAGTCAACACAAAATGGAAAATGCTTTAACCAGGATGTCTTTTGGGTTCGTGCGGACAAAAGTTCTAGAGAATATGATTGGTGTGAATTCACAATGGATGCTTTGAAAAATTGCAAAAATAATTGGAAGCCATGTGATCACTCAAAATTTTTTGTGGGCCCTTCTACCTTTCTTGTGGTACGTAACTATTGCTCAATATTTGAACATACTTGTATAGTTTGTTTATGCATACATATGTTTGTAAAGATAGTAATAAACTATTTGTAGTGATCAAAGTGTTTAGTAATTGCTGTACATATATGTATAATAACAGTAACTTATAACTTTTTAGTAATAAACTATTTGTAGTGATCAAGTGTTTAGTAATTGCTGTACATATATGTATAATAACAGTAAATTATAACTCTTTAGTAATAAACTATTTGTAGTGATCAAGTGTTTAGTAATTGTTGTACATATATGTATAATAACAGTAAATTGTAGCTTTTTGTATCTAGACAGTGTTGCATGCAAAGGTCTGTTACATATGTGAATAGTGATCACCTATTTGGTAATTGTTCATGTATGTAGTGATGAATTGTGGTAATTTTAGTTTGTATATAAATAGTTTGTTTATGTACATATATGTATAATAACAGTAACTGGTTGTACTTGTAGGTTTTGTATCTAGACAGTGTTACATATAAAGGTCTGGATAACGAGAGGACATTGGCACCAATTGCATATTGGACAGGAAAGAGACAAGAAGATAGGCAAATACAAGAAGGTTTAAATGGTGGATTTCGAAAGGGAGAAGTAAGGGAGTTATATGTTGATGAGAATGACTATGATATTGAAAGTGATGAAGAAGTTGAAGTTAATAATGAAAGTTTGGAGGTAATAATTATTAATAAAGAATATATATTCTAAAAAATGTTCCATTTTTATTTACTAATAAAAACATGTTATTATTTTTTTTCACAGAATCGTGTTGCCAAGTTGGATGACTTGTGTAACGTTAGTTTGCAAGAAAAGAGAAAGTTAGAGGAGGAAATTAGGAAGTTCAAACGAGATTATCCTAATAAAGTTGAGGTGTTAGCAATAATCGAATGGTATAGATAGATCTATACAAGCTGTGTTGGTTTTGATGATGATGATGAGGGAAATATGGAAGCTGATAAAACGGATGCCATTAACGATGAGGGAAATGTGAAAACTGATAAAATGGATGCCATTAACATCTATCAAACTCAAGACCCGTCATGGATGGAAGCGGTTGTTCAAGTTGCCGATGCTGTGGAATTCGTGAATAATGAGGTTAAAAAAATGGAATCCAGGCAAGTAGATGACACTGATGAAATGCCAAGTTTCAAGCTGATTTCGCAAGAATCAAGTAGTGCAGCTCCAAAACTTTCAAACATTGGAGACGATAGCATACAAAAAGAAGTTTTAGAAGGTGATGTTCAAAGGTTCAAAAGAGAGGCAAAATTATCTCAATACGATAGATCTTCATGGTTGGAAAGAGCAGTGGATTTAACGAAGGGCTTAACAAAAGAAGGAAAGATGATTTGGGATTACTTATTGGAGGGTTCAGTTGATGAGGGGTAAAATTTTTTGTCTTTATAATATGTTACATACCATAGGAATATCACAAACTTTTTGTAAAACTAATATAAATTGTTAATACATACAGGAACCCTGGACGGAAAAAGAAAGACAAAAGTCAGATTGTGAAAGATGGAAAGTATGTTTATACAAGCTCAAATTTGGATTTAAAAATATATGCTTATTATTATTATACGTATATGTAATATAATATGTCATATAATGTTATTTGGTGACTTTAATTGTGTAGGCCATTAACCAAAGAGGAAAAGGCAGCACAAGAAAAGGCTGATATGAAAAAGAAAGAACAAGAGGAAGTGAAAAGAACTATGGGGTACGTGTTACAAAACTGATTAAACATTTATGTACATTGTTCAAAAAGATATAGAGTGATCTGCATGTACTAAAATTATACAAAAAGGTCAACAAATTTTAGTAAAAACATATGTGTATAAGTTACTTATTATATAATCATTGAACACATTTCATGATATACATATATGTATAGTTATTAATTATAAAATATTAAACACATTTCATAATATACATATTAGATTACAAAACAGTTTTCTTTTTTATTTAGAAATTGTATAAGTTGTTAGTATTTTTGTTGGTACATATATGTATAGTTACTTAATATAAAATATTGAACACATTTCATGATATACATATATGTACAAACAATTTGCTTTTTTATTTAGAAACTGTATAATCATTGTGTTACATATATGTACAAATTTCTTTTATTATAATGTTTCAATGCATTCAAAAATTGCAGGAACTCTGCATATGAAAATAATTATGGTTTACAATGCCTACATTTTGCTTTAGCTGAATTCACACCAAGCACACCAATTGGGTCTCAAGTTATTGACACTTGGGTAGCCGTGTTAAATTATGAAGAAATAAAAAGGAGCAACAGTTCACCGTATAGACTGTTTTGCTATACATCCTTATTTGTAAGCAAAAAAATTTATAATTTTTATTATTTTTGATTAGTTAGTGATTGCTTAAAATTCTAAAAATTAAATGGTGTTTAATTGTTTTGTTTTTCTGTATGATAGCCTTAAAATGTTTTGTCCAACACGGTGTTTGATCAAGCATTGCAGTTACAAACTTTCAAAAGCAATTTACTTCTGGTACTAAAAGGAAAAGAAGAGAAGATGTGTCACGCCCGCTAATTTTTCGGTTTAAGGATTTTCTGCATGTAGAGTGTGTATGTTTCTCGGGAGTTATCCGGCATCTCTCGTTGACCCGACCACCTCCCCGGTACGTTAAGTCATCTAATCTTTCCTCTCAAGTTGTCATATCCCTTAAACTAGAAGGGCTAGTGTGAACATATTTGTTTATAACATAAAAAAATAATAAAAACCTAACCCTAGCCCCATTCTGTCCGATCGGCAGCTTCTCTGCCCCCCCCCCCCCCCCCCCCCCCCCGTGATTTTTTTCATTTTCCGGCCGAGTCGTGAGCGTAAAACATCAATTAAAGGGTCTGTAACGCGATGATAATCCATTGTTTTTGATCGATTATTGATTCCATGATGTTCTACTTTGAGTCTAGTTTCCAGAAAGGTATAATATGTAATTTTTGGACAAGATTTGAATGGCTTTTATGAATTTATAAAATCGAGTGTCAAAGCTAATGCGGGATGACGGACTTTGGTCTGTCTTCCTGACATCATAACTCTTTTTCAACAAGTCCAAATTAGTTGGTTCCACTTCTGGAACTTAATATTTTGAGTTAGCAACCAAACCCAATTGGAATCGTTTAATTTGGTTCGGTAATGAGTTTTATAAAAATAAAACCATTTTATTGCGCACTGAAATAACTGCACATATCTTGCTGTGTTGGAGGAATTTTTATAATTTTTGTGTCCACTAGAAAAATATAATAAAAATATTTTTATAAACCTCAGACATTTATTAAAGTCTGGTAAAAATTTAATAATTTATTTCAAAGGTTATCCTATGTAATTAAATGAATCTTCGCATGCTAAAATCTGCACGTTTTACTTGTTATTGATCGATAGGTTCGTTTTAGGCTTAACCGGTGGATATTCAATTGTGTTCTTGTTGTGGCTGTTTGAAGTGAGGTTTTTACACCGAAATCCTCCTAGGTATGTCTAGTATAACATACTTGAGTATTGTGTTCATTGGTGTTCGTTAGATTGGTTAACTAGTTGTAGCTTGATTGTTAGTGTTTGGTTGACTAGAATTGTAGTTTGGTGCGTTTAACGCGAGAGTTGAAGTGATTAACGACCAATTCAGCTCGGGGACACTCGGTTTGATGTACGGGTTGTTCAAAATTCATTTTTATAAGTTATGGGGCTGAATTGGTTGTCGGTTACTCCAACGGGTCTGTACAACGCGCAATTGTGTTAATTGAATAGTTGGTGCGTTGTACTTGCGGGTTACCGACCCATTTGACTCATGTGGCGTCGTGTGGACTTGTTGGCTGTGATTTTATCATAATGGGTCCACACGGGGCTGAGTTGGATGTTAACGGCCTAGACGAATCCTAAACGCGCGTGTTAGTGTCACCTAGTGCTCCCGAGGGCAAATTGGGAATTCTTTATTCCCGGGAATACCTAAGGGTTGTTTTAGTGAATGTGAGACCTCGGGGGCTGTTGTGATTAAGTTTGATGAGGTCGAGGGTTTAGGTAACTCGAACCATGATAGAACGTCTCGTAGGATAAACTAGTCATCTTGATGTCATTAGTATTGATTGAATGTAAACCGAAAGGTGTTTGAGTTTTAGGATTACTTAGGGATTCTCTAGCTCGTGGTGAATCCGCATCTTGTGTCAGGTGAGTTCATGATGCCCCCTTTTAACTCTTTTTAAGTTTTGGGCTAGCATGCACACTTAAACGATTTTTCTTGATGAAACGTTTAAACTATTTTATATAGGCTTGCTAGTATATAGTTGGCCTTGGGATGTTATAGTATGTATATATATATATATATATATATATATATACACACACATATATATATAAAAATTATTGTATGGCCTATATTTGGCGATGTTGTAGTCGTATCGACTACTGATGTTACGTATGCCTACTTTGTGTTAGAATGCGTTGATGAGATGTTACGTGTTTGGGTTGTATGTTTGCTCGACCCTGATGTTACGTGTTTGGGTTGTACGTTTGCTCGACCCTGATGTTATTACTTGGATGTTATATATATATTTATATATATATAGGGATGTACTTATAAGGATGTTTATATATGTATGTATATATATATATATATATATATATATATATGTATGAGAATGATTATTTATCAATGATGATGGCTTAACCGATGTATTCTTTTTCCTTTAAAACTTTTGGAATGACTATCATGATTATTATTTACTGATGTTATTTATTTAAAACTTGAACTCACTCAGCTCAAGCTGACTTTGTGTGCATGTTAGTGTGAGTTTCAGGTTAGGAAGAGGATGCCTTATCGCTTGGACGTGCACGAAGCTACTTGGACGGTGAAGGGCATACGTGGATGGAATATTTTATTTTGAACATTTTAATTTAAAAAGTTTTATAAACATAATTGAATTGGTTTTGGGCAATATTCCCGGAATTTTTGGGAACTTATTTTATTAGTTATGTTTTCCGCTGAATTATACTCTGAGATGGTTATTTTAATGAAATGAATTGTTTTTAAGTTTAATTATTTTTATGAGTGTTTTGAATGGATACCAACTGTGGGGTTCCCAGGGTTCGGGACCTTACAAGTTGGTATCATAGCCATGTACATATATGTATTGTCACACCCCGACTAGCACAATGCGGAAGCGTAAAACGGGAACGTAACAGACACCTCTGGTAACAACACATTGTTTATAAAGAAACATCACAAACTAATTTACAATATATTACATTTCATTGTTCTATCATTGTTTTACAGTCTAGGTGATACAAACCAAACTAGTTCGTTAACTATACGATCTTACTACTAACACTCTTGCTTCTATTCACATAGCATCAACCGCACACCTTGGGCAAGTAACAGATCACCAAATCATTCCGATTTAGGTACACCTGAAAAGCAGTTTAAAACGGGTCAACTTTTAGAGTTGGTGAGTTTCACGAGTTTCAAGAAAACAGTTATGAATATTCACAAGTTTACACTTGTAATCATGATATAAATATGTATGTATGTAAATGATGTAATTATGTTAAGCTACAGTGAAGCCTTGACTATTTGTGTTGCGTGCTTCCATTTCCCACGCCCAATCAACCACTATGGCCCCCTTTCTGCCCACAATATGCCCCAAGTAACTATGTCTAACACTACATAGCGTGTTGTATAATTATGGTCATGTGTAAATGGGGTAAAGTCTCAGCAACACATGCCGGCTCCGTTTGGGTTTGTCAAACCAATAGTACTATTCACAAGCCACCGGCTCGAAGTTAATCACTGTGTTAGTGGGGACTTTCGTGTGTTAGCACTTAGATAATTCACATCAATACATGTTTCAGGTATGTATATGTAATCAAACATGCTTTTCACCCCAAAAGTTCGTAAAACAGTTTAGAAGTGGGGTCATGAAACTCACTGTTTAGTAGATAATCAGTAGTATGTCGGTTCGAGGTTTGTGTAACTTGTAATCACGGTTTCCTATAATCAATATTATAATAATATTAATATTTTAATATTATTATAATCTCAATGCTAAACTGGGCTGTACAACTAATCTGGGTATAGCTGGAATGCCTAGAAAGTGGCATAGGCTTAGATTGTGATGTTGTTCACTGTCTAATACTTAAAACCGAACTTGGCTCAGATTCTCGTATTCCCAGCTGGGCCAAGTTGCTCGTTTACGCGTTCAGAAAACAGTTATGGGGAAATGAGCTTGGGTAAATGTGTTGGTTAATAAAATGATTAAGTTATAAAGAAAGATCACATATTGGGATCCCGGATTAGCTACAGGGCCCGTTTCCGTTAATTCAGTTTGATTTGAGAAGAAACGCGCACAATCTATCCAAAATTGTCCAGATTTCTCAAAGAAAGGTTCGTTTTTACTTAATTAATCCAAAAATATAATTTTTGATCACTCTTGATGTTTTGATATTCCCGCAGGTTCGTTAGTCGCGAACTTGCCGGATTTTATAAAAACTGAATTTGTTTAATCTTCAAATTAGCATAATTAGTTACCCGTTAATCATTAAATTATGAAAATTTAGTCACTTATCAATTAAAATATATATATTTTTATAAAAATATTTCTGGAATTATTTACTGATTTATTAATTTATAGAAATTCATTTTATCAGCTATATTTCGCCTGAAAATCGTCCGTTTACCCCAAAAAATTTCAAACAATTCCACAAAAATTCCTGAATACTCAAGTTATGTCCCAAAACAACTTTTATCAATTCCAGAATGTAAAAAGCTCTTGCGATATTCTTTTCGGCCCAAATTAGGCTATAAAAATTCACACGAACGCATATGCACAAAACACTCTGAGACTTCTCCAATTAATCCCAAAATTCATATGTGATCAAAATACATTAAATATGAGTTCCAAGAAAAATTTCATAATTTTTGAAGCATTTTAACTATTTTTCCCCATTAAACGTCCTAATTCGGTAATAAATTCACCAAATATTCTCGGATGGTCGAAAAATTACCAAATTTGAACAGGGACTCAATGAGATAGTCCCTGATGTCCCTGAAAAATTTCAACTCCTAATAATATGTACATCACAACCTTAACCTAAACAGCTCGTAAGCATGTGTTTCGGCATTACCTTAGCAGTTTTGGTTCGTTTCCGCCTTTCTAATCAACTTTTCAAGATCTTGTGCTCCTATGTAGGCTAGATACAAGTCCTATATCACAAAGCAAGTAAGTTTCATCAATAGAACAGCCCTTTAACTTAGGGTTTCGGCTAGTGCACAAAAACGAACTTTTGAACCGTAAAAATGCCGTTTCAACCCTTTAATCCGTGTTTATGGCCAAAAAAACTATCAAACCAGGTTCCTTACCATGTGTATGATCAAAACATGTTTATGAACCATTTTTACGGTTTTTACATGGTTAGGAATGATTTTTGACAATCAAACTATGTTTATTTGGTATTAATCAATGTTAAACAAGTGTAAAAGTAGCTTATTTAAGTTGTTTACCTTAGGGTGTATGTAAAATTTCTGGAGAAGAAGGTTATTTCCAGATGTTTCTATGTGGAAGAATGTGCTAAAATATCTCAAATATGTTTAAGTATGAAAAAAAATCAAGAAAGGGGGGGGGGGTCCAAGGTTGCGGCCGGACTTGGGCTTGGCCCTCCTTGGGCCCATTTTGGCCCAAATAACTAATTCTTAAAGCCCACACATGAAAGTCCAGGTCCAAATTTACATCGGGTTCGGTTTTTGGCTCGAAAAACTAATCGGGTGCGTTAAACAGTGCGAAAACGAATGTTTTTCGGCTAGTTTTGTGTAAAATTATAAAAACATACTATATGTTTGTAAAAATCGAAAATATTTTCACGGATTGCTTAAAAAATTTCAAATAAGTGTTTGGTAAGTCTTTTTTGGTTTAACGGGTGATACAATGCTTGGTTTGTAACTACCTTTCGCGTTTAGATCTATAGCGGGTAGTTAAACGAGCATGCTTTCGCTTAACTTGTTTGCTATCGAACTAAGGCCATATTACTAATATTTTAGCCTATATTAAACGTATATCACTTATAGATGGCCCCCTGAGATATCTGGGTCATAACCCGACCCGTTCGGTTAATCGTTCGTTTGTTACGCAAAATGCGTTTATTTGCTTAATCGATAAATACGTACTGAGGTATACCTTGTTTTGGCTCAAATGTCACATGTATTGACTTGAATATTAGGTTTGATCCTGTTCTTTCAATTAGGTCTCTTCATTAAAAGGTAAGTTGTTAACTGGGCTAATTAGGTAATGATTTGTAGTCGTGTTGCTGCAATTTGTACATTAGTTAACTGCCATATGTGTGTCTGTTGCCTTCATTGACGCAATTAGGTTAAAGTTTGTTATATATGGTTGGTGAGTTCATCGTATTAGGCCTCTGTACTTCACAATTGGGGGTTTTGACAGGTTGTTTTGGAGTATATCTCGCCCACTGTTTTATACCTTTGATTATGAAATTTAGAATCCGAATTGGTTTTATATGTTACTAATGTTTGTGCCCATAATCTTCACTAACTTGCTAGTTCATTTTTTATGGTATTTTACATAATTTTTCATTTAAGACTGTTTATATGTAAATATAAAGTGTGGCGTAATGTACATATATGTTAGAATCTGAATTGGTTTTCATTTTAGACTGTTTATATGTAAATATAAAGTGTGGCGTATGTACATATATGTATAATTTATTAAACTCATAGAATAGTGCTTTAATACTATGGCACATGCAACATGAACTCTTGGTGAAGATAACTGCAGCTTTCTTAGATGATAAATAGGTTACTCTATCCATTTATGACCGGATCTGTATAATTTACGCATATGCATAATCTGAATAATATATATAAATCTGTGAAAAACAATATACACATGTGTATATGTATTCTGTATAATACACACATGTGTATATGTATAACCTGGGTATAATATATGTACATGCTGGTGATATAAAACAACACATAAACGTAAAAAGAAGACTTCATTTTCTTGCCATTCTAAGTCAATCATAACAATTGCATAACCAAATCATATTAATTCGAGCAAAAACAATTGCACGACCATAACAATTGCCTGTCTAAGTCGATCATCAATGTAAAAAATATCTAACAAAAAGCAATTAAAAAAAACTTATCTCAATAAAAAGTCACCCACCTAGTATTCAAATATCTTCATCTGTTTCTTCCCCATTTGATTCACCATCTGTTCCTTCTTCAGATATTTCATCAGTATCCTCGTCTGTGTCCTCTTCTGTAGATGTATCTCCTGTTTCTTCATCGGGTATACCTAATTTTAGAGGACAATTCCTTTTGTCATGAAGCCTTACTCTTTTGTTACAAAAGTTACATTTTCTCTTACTCTTCTTCTTGCCCTTTTTCTTGCTCTTTTTCTTAGCCTTCTCACTTGGACCAATTGGATGCTTAGTTTTTCGAGAACCTTTGTTCCGTATTCCTTTTGTTGTTGTAATTAAGATTTCTTTGGGTTTTTTATGAGAGAACAATTCTTCAATCACAACTTCTTTGCTGTATGTAGGCTCAAGTGGGAATTCCTCAAAAATTTTATCCTTTATTGCTTTAATTTGTAAATCAAGTTCTTCAAGGTTACTAGTATTGCATCTCAGCCTATCAATGCACATCTGAATATTGTTACTGATTCGACGCCTAATTATCGAACTTTGGGTTTGATAGGCACAGTACCTATAGAATGATAAAAAATAGAGTATTAGTTATCTCATAAGAAAATAAATGAATTACTAATTCTGCCTATACATATATGTAACAGAAACTATTACATATTAGGTTGTTAAACATGATATGTAATACATGTATTTTTAAACATTATTAACTATTAACATACATGTTTTCCATACAATAAACACCACTTGGAAGAGCATCTCTACACCACCGCAAACTAACATACTTCATAGGAATCTTATCGATTCCTTGATGTCTATAAATGCAAAAGACGTGACAACAAAGATACCCAATGCATGTTAATAAGAAGTAAATATTGACGCATCAAAAGTAATCTAAAATTGCAAAATTAATAAGAAGTAAGCATATAAAATATAAATATTGATATATGTATATTATTTGAAAATTTTAAACCTTGTACTCATTGACAATTTTTTTTAGTGATCTTGGTGAGCAACAAGATAATTATGTATAACATCTGACTCCTCTCAAGACACTATGTAGCATAAACGCAAAGATTTTTCCATCTCTTTTTGGACTTCAAAAAAAAAACAGTTCTGGTGTAGATCTCATTAGCATGCCGTTCAATAGGAAACGGTGTTTTGAATTTTGGGTTGGTTGTTTCTATTTTATCTTGAAGTTCACCCTGCTCATTTCGTTGGCCATCCACAGTTGTCTCGAAACACAACATAAATTGAACTAACGTATTGTGTGGACTAGAATTTGTTTTAAAGAGATGATTGGCACTCTCACACCTAGATGTTGTCTTCATTAAACAACACATCGGGATCTCTCTAAAATAACTAGGAACCCACATATCCCTGATGGCATACATTTCAGATAGCCATACATGGTCTTGCAAACCATACTCATTCATCAATCGATTCCATCGACGTTCAAATGTATCCACGTCGATATAAACATTCCAAACAAGTTTGTGAATCGATCGGCAAAGATTTTTGAATTGTTCAAAAGATTTCCATCAATCTGAAAAATGGTAACACAATGATTATACAATTTTTAAAAATAAAAACCAAACTGTTTGTACATATATGTATATCATGAAATGTATTATAATAAGTAACTATACACATATGTAACAGATTATACAATTTCTAAAAATAAAAAGCAAACTGTTTGTACATATATGTATATCATGATTTGTGTTCCATATTTTATAATAAGTAACTATACACATATGTACAAACAAAAAAAATATGAACTATACACATATGAATATCATAAGTAAAAAATACCTTAAGTGGTAGTTTTGTAATAACATGCCACATGCTCAATCGGTGAATCGATTTATCCAATACACTATGAACAGCTTGCTTCATTGAAGGGTCTTGATCAGTTAAAACAAAAGTTGGTTGCTTGCCATGTGTGTCGAGAAACATTTGAAGAAGCCAAGTGTATGATTCAACAGATTCATTATGTAACAAACCGGCACCAACGACTACGCACTTTTTGTGATGATCAATACCAGTAAACGGAACAAAGATCATATCATACATACAAAAAGGAAAAAAAACACAATTTTGTCACTAATTACAAAATATTTGATTACATTAAATACGAAAAATAGATAACTTACATATTGGTGTGATATGTCGCATCAAAGGCCACAACATCACCAAACGCCTCATAGTTGATTTTTGAAATATTATCAACCCAAAATAAAGATGTAAGCTCAGTTCCAACAACTCGGTATTTAAAAGTGAAATTTTTTACATTTTTGGCACGTTCATTGAATTTATCAACCACCATTTGAGCATCTCCGTCTGCAATCAATTCTCGTATGTCTCTACCAAAATTATTGTAATATGTTAATGTACCTTGCAGATTATGATGGCCACCCTTTAATACCACATGAAACTTGATGTGCTAAAAGTAGTTATTAATTTATTAACTAAATAAACGATAATCTAGACACTAAGTAATAATTCTAGACCTTAACTAAAACTACTAATCGGCAAGTGAACCGGTCAACTCTAGTACAACTAAGTAAGTCCGGATATTGAACCCACGAGACTCTTTTAATTACGTTGACTAGCTAAATTAGACTCCACTACAGACACGACTATTTATTATTATTATTGGGGGCTTTTACTAATAACTTAGATTAACTTAATATTAAAACTAATTAATAAAACTAAAGATGACTTAACTTAGGACTTGGATTTAACTCAGGTAATGATAAACAACCACCTAGACTAGATTCCCTAATGTATCAATTATCAATTAGTTGGAAAATGCTAAGTTATGGAATTGGGATCGTAAATTATTCACTTAAAGAAAACTCAAAAAAGACCCCTGACCCTTCTCAAGAAGACACCTATGGATTTCTATTAAGTTCTTAAAAACACCAGTTTAATTAGATTCGCTTACGGTCGCTAATTTATTTTATGATAAGTACCTCTATAAGAAATCCTACCTTACAGTGCGGAAATCAAAGGTAGTATATTCAATTGACTCGATAGACAAAGTTAATCTATCAAAACTAGACGGACTCCTTACGAATAACTAAATCTAGCAATCCTGATCACCAAAAACCTACCAATAACCTTGCACCTTACAGCTATTTAGGTTAGCAGCACACTTAGGTTTATTTGATTAAATAATATTATTCCTATGATCTTATTTGAAGTCAATCATAAAATAGTCAAACACACAAAGTAAATGACATAATAGTAAACTATCTTAATGACAAACAATAATCAAGGCAACTATGGAATAATAAAACTTAATTAAACAACCTCAAGTACACATACGCATCAAATTAATATACTTAAACCTTTTACTAATTCATAAAACCATAACGATAAATAAAACCCAAGCCAAGATCAAACGTCAAAAAAAGTTCATCATAAGTCTAGGCGGTCTAAGAGTTTAGCCAATAACCATACTCAAGACCAAAAGATAATAAATAGGTTCAAACAATAAATTCATGATGAAAATAATAGATTCAAATCGAATAATAATATTGTTTGAATGAGTAGGTGTTGAACCTTAACGCTCTCTGCTCGAACCAACGGCTTTCTTTCTCTTTTTTCTTGCCTCCTCCTTGCGTTCGTGTATTCCCCCACCGCCAAAAATAAACACCTTGACATCCTTTCAATTAATTGTCCCTTAACCGACTCTAATTCTTATTGGACCCCTATAAGTGGCCGGCCCACTAATTGTTTAACAGCCCGAACAAAATGCATTGTCTCACAAATACTCAATTTGAAATATGGATCAACTAAAAATTTGATTCTGACATGTCACGTGCATAATAATAGCCTACCACCAATTTAAAATAATAATTAGGCATGAAACATAAATAAAATCATCCATTTGCTTCACTTATAAGCCAACGTGTTACAGTATATAACAATTTTCTCATTCAACTTATAAAATATATAATTTAGACAGAGAACTAACTTAGTTCACATGTCAGAACTTGAATTTTTTTCCAGTTATAGATAATAAGTCCGTTTTAACATAAATTATATATGTTTAGCTCATTAATTTTTAAATCTTTGAAATCTATATATGAGCCAACTATGAGTAATGTTAAATAAAAACTTAGCTCAAAATATTTAAAAGTGTAAGAAATATCTACATAATAATATGTATAGTTTATCCCATATCACTTTGGTTGGCCGAACACAAGCCAAACGACAATTGGAAATAAACTCTTTTGTTGCAAAGTCTAATTTCCTTTTTCTCTTAGTTAGATGCTCGGAAGAAAGAGATCCATGATTGTGTTCCTCCACAAAACCATATATTTCATAATCCAATGAACCTCTTACAAGTCTAATTTTTATAAATGCTTTGCAATTAGTTACTTTGAAGTTTACACAATGGGAACTAGAGGTTGAACACATTCCAACAGAATCAACATCTTGATCTTTAGGTTCATTTGCTATCGAACACAAGATGTACCTAGTTGTAATTATATCATTACGCTTCTTTGTGGTACCCAAACGAGTACAAAAACCAGCCTTTTCAGCATACTCCTCATACATAACAACGACTTCATCCAATGTACGAAACTTAGCCCCAAAATAAGGTTTGAATTCAGGAGGAACAAATGGAATCCAAGACCTCTGTCCATTCGGTAATTCATACACACTAGTTGCTATGGATTCTTCACGATCAAATTAACATGAAAAAAGAAAAAAAAAATTAACATAAAACCCGGTTTTAACCTATTTCTAATATACATATATGTACAAAACTATTAACCATCAATTAAGAAAGCATACAACCCGGTTCCGGGTCGTACCCGTTACACAATTGAAATTACCTCTAACACTGTTTACTTCGTCAATGGAGTAAGATGTAGATCCAGAAATCGATCCCATTACTGAAACTTCCATGACCTAAAACTGAAACAATCATAATTGAACCGCCGATCATAAAAATGGAATCATTCACAATTGAAGTTTATAATCTATAACTTAAATCGCCTAAAATCAAATAAGTTTGGAAGATACGACTACCGTTATTGTCGCAGGAAGAAAACCGATATGGAGGACCAAATCAGCAGCAGCAACCCTAACGGTGGCAGTGGCGGTGGCGTACAACAATCGTCGTTGTCCTTGTTAGAGACGATGAAATCAGAAGTTTGGCGGCAGGGTTTAGAAAGCAGGGTTTTTGGTTTTATGATCGTTTTCTCTTACGATGTAAAGTTCCTTTTTTACCCTTTTTATTTAATTTTAAGTTAAGAAAAATGAGTGGCTACAAATGATTCTCAAAGTTCTCAAATTCAAAAGTGTTCTCATATGATCCCAATCCAGGGTTAGGATCCTAAGAGAACAAATTTAAATTGACGTGGCGCTTGTTGACGGTGTTTATTTTCTGGTTGATCGCCGTGCAGGTTAGTCTAACTCTTCAAAATCGTTGTATAAAAAGTTAAAATGTTTTGTAATTGTTGATTATTAGGTAATTTGTTTTGATTTTGTTATTGAGATTTGTTAATTATGAACTAATTTGAACATTAGAGATAATTTTGACAGTGCATAGAGAAATTAGGGTTAACTATGGTGTTAAGTCTTTACAGATTGCATATTTAGGTTTTATTTCATTATAAGCTCAAAATTATACTAATATATTGAATAAATGATAGTTCATAACATTATAGAATAATTATATATATATGTATATAGGTGTTTTTTGGTAATTGTACAAACATGAACATGCATGATGTTGTAATAGATTGCATATTTTAGGTTTTATTCATTATAGGCAAACATATTAAAGTAATTTATTGAAAATAAAAGGATAGAAAGTATATATATGAGTTTATATAGGTTTTTAAACTTGTGTAATAGTTAGTGTACTTATAGTTATTCAGTAAATTGTTTTATACATACATGGATGTTTATGAAAATGTTGTTAATTGTAACACCCCTGCTAAAGTGAAAACGCCTGAGTGTGACGTACAGATTGCTCAAACAAACGTGACACTATTAGATGACCATAATAACATTATTTCATTTTAAATCTTCATGTAACACAAGTTTATCTAATGATACAAGTTGTAATAAATAAACAAATGATAAGTTGTTCTTTGAATATCATATAGGCATGCTATGTGTCTTCTAACTTTCATCCTCCTATCTTTACACCTGTAACATATATATAAAATAAAGTCAGCTGCGAACATAGCTGGTGAGATTCTCACAGTTTGATATAATACGTAAAAAAAATCATACAATTCCATGAAACTTGTGAAATGAGCACATAAGGGTTCTTTACACTCGATGCAATGGACCTGAGTGTAAAGAACATACGAAGGTCCTTTCCAGTTGGGGCTACCAACGTACTCAGATATGAAGTCCCTTTTCCACTCGATGCAAATGGACCTAAGTGCAAAGGGGGGCGTATGATCATACTTATTGAGGCAACCACTTGAAATCCACGTATAAAACAAATAAGCAAGTAAGCACACAAGTCCATGATATGAATTGTAGTTTGTAAGCAATATCGTAAATATTTGAAGTTTTGTAGGATACATATGCTACCCAAAATATGAAAATGTTTAAAAAGGGGTTGTCAGAAACTCACCTCGAAATCAATGACAAACTTGTAAAGCCGAAAGCACAATGACGAAACCAAAGCAACCGAATGTGTGTTAAAGAATCCGAAAGAATGATCCACACGAACTATAAATAAATAAATACGAGACTCAATCGATAATCTACTTGATGGTTTTATTGTATAACTTGTAATGAATATTTTATATTATTTTACATTCTTTGATTATAATATTACTATTTATGTTTTAACGGAAAATCGGTTATTAATATGATTTAAGTATTCTAACGGCGGAATATGAAGTTTACATGTTCGAAATACTTGAACTATTGTTTATAAGTCGTAAATATAATTATTTCATTGACGAAACGATTTTTAGAAAAAATAAAGTTTACGTTAGATTAGTAAACGATTTTTAATAACGGCTTACGAAACCGGAAAACTTGGTTTTTAAGTTTAAAATTGTGAGATATATTTTATAGTTAATTTACATAATTTTTATTTAATTTAAAAAGGTTTTTATATTTTTTTATGATTTTTAATTGATTTAACATGATTAATAATTTATTAATAAACTGTTATAAAAAAAAGTGAAAAGAAATAAGTTCGTGTGTTAACCAGCTGAGCTAGACTTCATATTCGTTTATGTCTTGGTTCTTAATATTTAAATATAATAATAGTTTCATATGGATTTTATTAATAATAATAATAAACCGGTTCATAAAAACAAAACGCACATGACCCGGGTTTTGAACCCGGGTCTCATGGTTATGATGTAACAAGCTTAACCTGTTGAACCATGAGAACAGTTCAGTTTAGACATAAGAAAAGTTACATATAAAAACTTGTTAACTTCATCTTCTTCATCTCATTCAAGAACCCTAATTTCAATTGAGGATTTTGTTCATTGTTTGATTATTTAGTGTTAGGGGTTTTAATCGTTGGTCAAAAACTATTATAAAGTATATAACAATTACCCGAAATGGTCTTGGTTTGCGGGAGAACAGGGACTCGCCGGAGCCGAAGCCTTGCCGGATTATTACGGCTATAATAGAGAGAATCAGAAGGAAAGAAGGATATGAGCGAGTTGTAATGAGGCTTAGGTTCGTATTTATACTAACAATTTGGAGCGTTTACGCGTTAACTTGGTTAATTGATTTCCGAAAATTCCGGCGTTCATTACGGGATTGATTCGGTTGTTATAACGCAATTAAATGGTTTGTTAGGATGTTAAATTGCCGATAATTGGATTTTATATAATTTAAATGATTCAAAAACGCGTTTTAAGGTGGTGGCGGCCATCTCAGGCGCCGAAGAAAAACGGGGTAGGGACGGGTGGGTTGGGTCTTGCTTTATTATTTTATTGAAATTTGCAGTTTAGTCCCTAGAGTATTAAGTATTCTTAAAAACTGATTTATAAGTTTTAGTTTAGTATGGATTTAATATCTATCAATTTCATTTTTAACCCTAAACTTTGAAAAGTTAAACATTACGTTTTGTACCTAGGATTCCGCGTTTGACTCGTACGGCTCGATTAATGTTTAAGGCTCGGGATTTTGTAAACGAATCAATGAAGCAATAATCTAATAGATGTCGAACATCAAACGTTGGGAATACTATATTAATAGTAATCGATGAACAAAAGTACATTGAACAATAAACCGAGTCGAAAACATTGACAAACGTCAAACGAATCATGGGAATTTAATAATACATATTTATATATATATGAATATAAAAAAATCCAAAATTCAACACGGGTCGGGTTTTCGGGTTTAAAAAGTAACGAATGTTACATTAATGATTTTTTGTTTATTAATCAGGTGCAAATTTACAGTAGAAAAAAATGCCTAAACGTAAGTAATTTTAACATCATGTTAATTGTATATTAGCGGTAATGGTTACAGTGTTATTTATATATTTGTGTTAATCATTATGTAGGTAAGAAAAGTGAGAGGATAGTTGTGAAACGAGCATGCAGATTTTCTAATACATATGATGAGGCAATTGAAATTCAAGGTATTACCTAATTTTATATATGTTTAACTGCACAAAGTTAAAAGTTGTTGATGTTATTATATTTTGTTTGTACATATGTGTATAATGATGTTTTGTTTTAAAATTGTAGCTACACAAGTTTAAAAGTTATTGATGCTATTATATACTCCTTGTACATATGTGTATGTATAACAAATTGTTATACGTATATGTATGTATAATTTGATATACATATGTGTATGTATAATTTGTTATACATATATGTATACTGCATGTACATGTGTATGTATAATTTGTTATACATATGTGTATGTATAATTTGTTATACATATATGTATAGGCATGTACATATGTACATATGTGTATGTATAATTTGTTATACGTATGTGTATGTATAATTTGTTATACGTATATGTATACATATATGTGTAAGTGTATTATATAATGTTTGTATGTGTATAATTTGTTATACATTTATGTGTAAGTGTATTATACGTTTAATTAGGTTTAATTTTAGATGAAATTGTTAATTGTAAAATCTCTATTGTTGATTTTGTTTGTATGCATTGTAGACACCGATGATTTTCAAGAACCAATTGGGGGAAAACCAACAAAGACATCTAAAGTGCTTCAAAAGAAAAGTAAGGAATTCTTAATTTTTAATATATGTATACTGCATGTACATATGTATATGTATAATTTGTTATACATATATGTATACTATGGAGTTTTTTATACATATATGTATACTGCATGTACATATGTGTATGTATAATTTGTTATACGTATATGTATGTATAATTTTATATACATATGTGTATGTATAATTTGTTATACATATATGTATACTGCATGTACATATGTGTATGTATAATTTGTTATACGTATATGTATGTAAATATTTGTTATACATATATGTATGTATAGTTTGTTATACATATATGTATATTGTATGTACATATGTGTATGTATAATTTGTTATACGTATATGTATGTATAATTTGTTATACGTATATGTATACATATATGTGTAAGTGTATTATATACTGTTTGTATGTGCATAATTTGTTATACATATATATGTAAGTGTATTATACGCTTAATTAGGTTTAATTTTAGATGAAATTGTTAATTGTAAAATCTCTATTGTTGATTATGTTTGTATGCATTGTAGACACCGATGATTTTCAAGAACCAATTGGGGGAAAACCAACAAAGACATCTAAAGTGATTCAAAAGAAAATTAAGGATCCTTAATTTTCTTTTGAATCACTTTAGATGTCTTTGTTGGTTTTCCCCCAATTGGTTCTTGAAAATCATCGGTGTCTACAATGCATACAAACATAATCAACAATAGAGATTTTACAATTAACAATTTCATCTAAAATTAAACCTAATTAAGCGTATAATACACTTACACATTTATGTATAACAAATTATACATATACAAACAGTATATAATACACTTACACATATATGTATACATATACGTATAACAAATTATACATACACATATGTACATATTATCTCTAATGTTCAAATTAGTTCCTAATTAACAAATCTCAACAACAAAGTCAAAACAGATTATCTAATAATCAACAATTACACAACATTTTAACTTTTTATACAACGATTTTGAAGAGTTAGACTCACCTGCACGGCGATCAACCAGAAGATAAACACCGTCAACAAGCGCCACGGCGATTAACTAGAAGTAAACACCGTCAACAAGCACTGCGGAGAGAGGTGCGATTTTTTGCGAAACCCTAGATCGTTGTTCGTCAAGAGAGTTTCGTAACCGGCGGGAGGGAGGGGTGTTAACGCTTCGTTTGTGTGAAAATTGATTATTTGAAAGACTGGTCTATCTATTTTTTATTTGTATACAATTGCCCCTTCAAGTTTCTGTATTTTACAAAAATGCCATTGGTTTTTAAAACCCTTAATTTTTAAAACATGTGGCCCAAAATGGTCATCACATTTCTCATTTTTAAATTGATTCTCTTAGAATCCTTACCATATATATATATATATATATATATATATATATATATATATATATATATTGGGACACTCAACAGGTTTAAACCATAAGGGGCATTCTAAAGAAGGGCTTCGAAGCCCCGTTTTCTACATGGTGATGACGTGACACTGTGGAGGGGCTTTGATGCCCCCCACCGGCCCACCATAGAAAACAGCCTAATATAACAGCATTCATAATATACGAAACACATTAAAAAGTATATCCATATTTTCAAATTTAATCCACAAAATACAAGCGAACTGACATAATTGTTGGGTTGACTAGAAATATAAATACAAGAAAACAAGGAGGTAAATCCAGTTTCAACGATTTTTCAACATAAACGTTTTGACAAGAGCATATGAACATCCACCTTGAAGTGAGATACACTCTTCCTTCAAAGCCACAAGATCAGGAATAATAAATCTTTCTTTAAGATTTTTGCTGTAAATGAGAGAGAATGGTTATTCGAATGAGCCCACAACCAAAAAACCGGTTTTTTATTTCCTCTTGCCAATATTTAACAGTTCGAAGCTTCTCATGGCGTCATCATGGCCACCTCTTGATGAAGGTACCGCCTGTGTGAAAGATGATGACTTGGACTCGAACCCGGGTTGTGAGTGGAGCCTTTGAGTGGTTGATATGCGACCGCTGCCTGAACCCAACCGGTTCGACCGGCTCTCACTGGGCTCGCCAGACGAGCTTGGTCTGCTGCTTGATATGACTGCTCGTTTTGAAGTACTACTTGTTCGTGTAATGCGGGCTCTATCTGACTCACCATGCTGAATACACAAACGAAAATGTAATTTTAAGCATGAATGAAGTTACTTTCTTATGTAATTAAAATAACTCACCACTTCTTTAGATGGTGTTGTGCGTTCTGAAAATCGGTGTCTTGTATAATCACCAGGCAAACCAGCACGTCTAGCAAATGACTCCACTGTGCCCGAGAATCTATCTTTAACCTCTGCTCTCACTAAAAAATATAAATATAAATTATCACCAGATTTTCCACCCTACTTATATTGCAAGTTCTATAAATCAAGTAAACCCACAAATGCCAATATCTTATAATTATACAAACACTGCCGTCTAGGGGTGTTCAACGAATCAAATGTCGAATATTCAAATTCTGAAGTTTTGAAGCTGGATTCGAATTCGAAATAAATTTTTCAACAAACCCGAATATGATTCAAATCAAATTTAAAATTTCAAAATTTTCAAGTCCGATTCGAATATTGACCACTCCACTATCATCCATTATACGAAACAAACCATAAAGAATCTTGGCATTGTACGTACACACACACACACATATACAAGCACACAAAAAAAAAACTCCTAAATACAGAGTTACATAAAAAGTAGAGTGCAAAATAAATAAAAACCTGGTGTTTTTTCTGCTCTTTCTGCTGAAGGCCCTGGATTCAGTGGTAATTTGCCAGCAGTCTGATTTGTAGTAGAGGTTTACAATTACAGAAAGCAAATCTAAATGATTGATGAAATAAAAAATAATATAAGAAATTCTTACCCGTCCTCTAGAACTGGAACCTGAACCAACTTGAGGATACTTCAAAACAGTCCAGTCAAAAACATAGTCAAACTGATAACCTGAAACACAAACACCGCGTATAGATTTGTTTCAATAACAACAACAATAATAATAATAATAATATAAAAATAATAATAATAATAATAATAATAATGGTATGATGATAAAGCATAGTTTATGCGATGATATATAATTGAGAATCAACAAAAACAAATTCTCTAATAATATTCAGATTTTCACCTTCTCGTATGAAGAGGTCCCGGAAAAGCCTTTTCAGGTAAGAGTAATCTGGTTTATTTTCAAACCGCAATGATCGAGAATAATGAAAATACGATGTGAATTCAGTTGGATAAGATTTGCAGAGCACCTGTAGATTTGGTTCATTTAAAAGTCACTTTATTAAGAAGTTAACAATGAACATTCTTATGATTCCCATGTCACTTCCTTAAAAATTTATAATCAAGAAATGCTTAAAATATGTTTGATCTTAAGAATACCTCTATAGAAGTAATCATCTTCTTTTCACTAATTTTATCATACTTTTGCTTCTTAGTGCCGGCTTTCAGACCCTGCCAAGGAAGGCTGCAACCGCATATATACAAGAGCAATGTTAATGGAAAATTTTAAAAAGTTCAAAATATCAAACAATTAAATAAAGTTGTTATATATTCAACCTTCCTCTCAAAAAATACATGAGCACGTAACCAAGAGACTCTAGATCATCCCTCCTGCTTTGCTCTACAATTATAAATAAACCAAAACCATGACAAGTAATTTGAGTCTAGGAAATTATTACAAAAATAATTTAATCATGGAATATTCCAAACGAGCATGATTACTTACCGACACCAAGGTGAGTATTAACACTGGCGTAACGGGCTGTACCAGTAAGGTTTTTATTTTCCCTGAAAAAAAATTGTAAGAAAATATTAGTTGTGATACAGAACAAGCAAAATAAAGAATATAAAAATATCATTTCACTCAAGTTTTGGCATAATCAATTCCAATACCTATATGGTATATGCTTGTGTGTCTGAGCATCTCTATACTTTTTTGCAAGACCGTAATCTATAATATAAACCTGTTTCAATATAAACAAACAGACATATGTTGATAAATAAGTTTAAAACGAAACTAAAAGAATTTAACATTATAAAGACCATAACTTGTAAAAGAGAATACCTGATTTGCCTTCCGTCCTAAACCCATCAAAAAGTTGTCTGGTTTTATATCACGGTGAAGAAAACCTCTTGAATGCATATATTCAACTCTATTTATCTGCATAAATCAATAAAAAAAGGTGCAAGTGTTGATGCAATAGGTGCAATTAATCGGATTACACAAGGTGTGATACTTACCATCTGATCTGCAAGCATTAAAACCGTTTTCAAAGTGAACTTGCGATTACAATAATTAAATAAATCTTCCAAACTTGGTCCAAGAAGATCAATAACCATCACATTATATTCTCCTTCAACTCCAATCCATTTGAGGTGTGGAACACCAGCTGTGTTAATTTAAAAAGAGTGTATGATAAGTTTCTTAAGTCTTCACATAAAAGAACAATATATACAAACATAAAGATGAAAATAACAATAAAATAAACATGAAACTCACTTCCTCCTTGAAGCAGCATGTACAGTTTCGCCTCATAATGAAGCTGCGGGTGCTTGGTCTTAACAGATTCCTGAGAACAAATACGAGATAAGGCCACACGAAAGACGCAATAAAATATATTTTAGGTGAACTATAGCTAATTACTCTGCTGGTTTATTTCACTAGCTATTGCTGTAAAACCAACCTAAATTTTAAATTTTTGTGTTAAAAGTTGAATGATATTGCAATCTGTTACTTTAGCAATTATAAAACACTTCGAGGTGCAGTTAATCTTAAGTCAATTATGTTTGGTTAACCTTTAGCCACAAATTTAACCTCTGTTACTGTAACTATTAACTTAAATCAAATCAAATCAAATCAAATCAAACATACCCAGTATTTCCCACCACAAATAGCCTAGGCTATCATAAGTAGGGTCTGGGGAGGGTGGGATGTAGGCACACCTTACCTCTATCCCTAAAGATAGAGAGGTTGCTTCCGGCGAGACCCCCAACTCAAAAGTAAATAGATATACAGATAATGTTTATATATATATACATATACACAATCAACTACAGTGCTATGATATTAGTCTGTTTAATTCAACATTTCACTATAGGTAAACGAAAAACACAACACACGGTAGAATTTAGTAAATAATAATAAGTAGAAAATAATAATTCTAAAAGTAGAATTAATAGTAAGAACGATAGTAATACCAACAACAACCACCACAATAGCAATAGCAATAGCAAAAGGGATAGTAATAATAATAGCCCGTCATTCTAAAGGTCTTTAACCTTAATTCTACGTCTCCAAGAACTCCTATCCTCAACCATGTCCTCAGAGAGGTGCAACTCTAGCAAATCACGCCTAATCCTCTCATCCCAAGTCAATTTGGGTCTACCTCTACCCCTCCTCCCCTCTACAATAAGGCTTTCCACTGATCTAACGGGAGCCGTTGTCTGTCTCCTTTTTACATGTCCAAACCATCTCAATCTGCCTTCCCTTATCTTATCTGATATAGTAGCCACCCCCACTCTTTCCCGAAAAGCGTCGTTTCTTATTCGGTCTAACATTGTGTGTCCACACATCCACCTTAGCATCCTCATCTCTGCTACCTCCAACTTGCGCATGTGTGTCTTCTTGATGGCCCAACAATCTGTTCCGTATAGCATCGCATGTCTAATCGCAACCCTATAAAATTTTCCCTTTAATTTAGTAGGGAACCTCTTGTCACACAATACCCCTGTGGCAGCTCTCCATTTACACCATCCTGCTTGGACACAATGGGCTACATCACTATCTATGGCCCCGTCACTTTGCATAAACGATCCCAAGTATTTGAACTTGGTTGACTGCGGAACCTCCTGGCCTTCAATTGTGATTTGGACATCTTCATCATCGTTTACCCCACCAAAGTCACAGTAAAGATACTCCGTCTTTGACCGACTAATCTTCAAACCTTTATTCTCTAGAGCAGAACGCCACTCCTCTAGCCTCATATTCAGATCTTGTTTACTCTCTGCGATCAACACGATATCGTCGGCGAAAAGCATGCACCAAGGAACAGTATCCTGAATCAACTTTGACAACTCATCTAGGACTACTGCAAAAGGGAACGGGCTCAATGCTGATCCCTGGTGAAGGCCTACCTCTACTGGGAAGAAGTCCGTATCCCCAACAGGTGCACGCTTGTTTCAGACTTGGCATACATATCCCTAATTATCTTTATATATTTTCCACGAACACCTCTACTCTCTAGGCAATCCCAAAGGAGCTGACGTGGCACACTGTCGTACGCATTACATTTAAATTTAAGTTAATCACTCTTATGTTCGGTTAAACCTTCACCACCAATCCTACTTCTAGTTTCTACCTCTTTAGAAATTTTGTGACTTCTGGAATGGTCCTATTGATATGTAAAGTGTTTTAACTAAAGTAGTAAAAATTTATTGTGTTTCAATCTGATTAAAACTTAAAAACTATGAGAAAGATTTCAGATTTATTATGACTAAGAACATAACCTGGTAGAAAATTTCCACAACATAAATAGTAACATACAAAACAGAACACTAAAAACTTATATAGCAAAACATACTTGCCACTTTAAGCAAACAAACACAGAGCAGTATGTATAAATGTAAAAAACCATAAATACATACCAATTTGACAGCAACTTCTTCTTTAGTTTGAAGATTCACTCCTGCAAACAATAATAATAATAAGCCAATCACAAATGCAACATAACCATAAAACAAAAAATAAACAAAACAAATAATTAATTACCTAAATAAAGCTCTCCAAAAGATCCACTGCCAATCTTCCTACCAAGCTTAAACTTGCCACCAATCACATGATCCATTATGAAACCCTAACTAACTTATTCAAACACCAATTACTTGAAACAGTTTCACGGCATGAAAAGCTAAGATCCCAAAAACCCACTTAGATCCATCAACATCAGAACCCAGATTCGAATTGAGGAGAATTGGTTGATTAAGAGCAAACCCTAGAAGTGGGTAAAAGGGGGAATTAAGATAGTGGGTTTGTGTAAATAAGAAGTGATAAAGGGTGATAATGTATTGTAGAGAAGATGAGGATATACGATTGATTTGAGGTGAGGGGTGGAATCTAGGGTTTGAGATTCCAAGGAAGGAAACAAGTGAAGAAGAAGAAGCAGACGATGGATAACAAGGATTCGGACACGGCGACTTTTTAGTTTTTACCAAATTTGCGTATAAAATAATAATAATAATAACAACTAGTTTTATACCTGTCAGGTGGTGGTCGGGATGTCATAATTGTCAATGCTATATTTCTTTGTATTTTAAATAAAAATAGTATTTATTTGAAAAATAAAATACCCGACTTCATTAATATAAATACAGAATAATGAAAACTAAATAATTATAATAGTACTAATTAAATTATATTAATAATAATATTATTAAAATGATCATAATTATATTAATATTGTTGATAACAAATTTAAATAATAATAACATGATGCTAAAATCAACATAATATATGACTTAACAAATATTTGTGTGTTGTTCCCAACCTAACCAACCACAAAACTAACACATGAACCTACCAAACTTAAAATCACTAAACAATGCCACTAAATGTTGATTCTATGGAGTGTACATGGTTCATATTGGGTTGCCCTTGAACTTCCATTTTATATGACAAGACACTCTTGAAATTTTTCTTAATATGCGATGTGGGACTGAAATTTCTTTGAATCATTTCAAACGATGCAATCATCTATTTATTATATGCAGCAATATATATAAAAGAAATTTTTAAAAAAGGCCAAAGCATACAAAAGAAGAATTCAAGAAAAGATTATTTTATAACAATATCTACACAGGATATTACTATGTCCACCATATGCTCGACAAAGACTTAAGGAAGCTTGCATTTGTACTTGTTTGGCCAGATGTAATAGTTTTGATCACAATGATCTACTGATGCTTTACATTGCTTTTGTCTCTGTTATGCCTTTAGGTCCACTAGAGCTTATCTTCGTGCTTATCTTCTGAGATGGGTATTACTGAACATGCATTTGTTTAATAGATCTGCAACAGTTTCAACAAATTATCCAAAAGTCAAAAATCAATGAACCCCCATTACATAGATTATGTATTTCTGCTTCAATGTTATACTGGTTCATTTTTGATCTGTAACTTCCTGGTCATCTTTTTACCGTACCAGTTTAATTTATGTTTGTACTTACTTTCTATCTATGATCCTCAATATTGAAAAGAACTTTGGGTGACCATAATATATATGCTGCAAGAAGGAAAAAAAAAACAATAATCAGCAAAGAGGTTTAGGATGTCAACAAAAAGTCAATGGTAAGTCAAAATACCTGATGAGGGATTTGACCATTTTCAAGATAACTAACATAGTCAAAACCACGAAAGCATTTCTAGCAGCAGCATTCTGAGGTCAACAAAAGTCAATGATAAGCCTAAGTACTCGGATGATAAATATAGAAACCAAAAGGTAATAATATTAGAAAAGCACTGACATAAAGAGCTCCCCCAACTACTATGAGGTGCCATAGGGGCCGCCTTTCTGCTCTAACCCGCATAGCTCGGACATTTAACCAACCCGAATAGATTTTATTTTTGCTATAATCTAGACCCTAAAAGTGTAGAGAATTCACAATCATAAAGCTCAGAATATGATAATAATTATTTATTTTTTTTTTTGGAAATTTAATCAATTGCTCAACATTAGAAGCGAATTTGGTTATGACCTTTTTCTACGATCGTGCAACTTAAAGGGAGTGCACAGAAAACCCGTGGCTGCAAACTAAAAAACGCCCTTGCTTTCTTCTTGTCTTCAAGAATATCACAACCGCCCAACAAAAGATCATCATCACTCTCGGGTATATATAGCTTTAAGAACATCTATTGCTTTCTCTATTGAACTGTAAATCCTTGTGGTTTCCAATAACATCTGTAATGTTGGTTGTCGAATTACAATTTTGTTTTTCTTCAGACAATAACCATTTGTTGTTTCATTGACGAATTGACCTACAAAAAAGATTAAAACATGCATAAAATACAACTTACGGTAATTAGGCACAGTTTTTAATCTGTAAGATCTTGAATCAGGATGTGCATGCATACATTTTAAGTCTTAAAAAAGGTAATAAAACACAATTGTAGTACCTCAATGTTTGCATCACAAACATGACTTTCGGCTGTCACCTTTCCCACTATCCATCCCATGAAAATCCATCTTCCCTATTGATATCATTATTATTATTAAGTTAATGATTCTTCAAAAAAGCTAGTTAATCCAAGCCTGAATCTTTAATGTTTGCCTTGCCTATTTCTCTTTCCTCTAGTAACCTGGTCTAGCAATATATAAATAGGTAATTTCAACTGCCATTACCTATATGTGAGCTCAGGAACTCCATACCTTCAATTGAAAGTAAAACTCAAAATTGGATACACAAACAGGTGAAATAATTACTCACAATTCATTCTCGGTATAGGGCGAAAGAGCCTACACCGACGAAGGAACAAACTCCTTTCTCCAAACCTGAAACTCGGTGTCAAAGACAGAAAGAAAGAGAGAGAGACGAAAAGGAAGCATATTTTATTTTTGGATAAAAGATTTGAATGCGAATTGTGGTAATATATCTCGCCGGGAGCAGGAGCGGTTATCCGCGAAGAATCAGTGACGTAACTGTTCCTAACTTCCCCTTCAAGAATATTAGGTTTTACCCGCTCTTCATCTCATCTGTCAATTTACAAGTAAAAGCAATACAGGTGAACTTGTGATTAAAAGTTAAGGACTTTAAAGGGCTAGGACGAGGGAACAATATATTATATAATTGAAAGTATAGATTTTTTATATGGGATTACAAAGATTTTAGTCCATTGATATGGGATTTCAATGGTTAATATTGGATTGAGAAAATATTATGTGTAAAATAAAGGGAATAGCGTAAAAGGAATCTATATAATAATATATATAAACGAAACCTTCAAAATTCTATGTGTCATGATGTGGTCGCTCCCTTTTTTTATGGAAGTCACTGGACTGCTTCATTTGTAAAGAGGTTTCTCATGCGTTTGATCCGCTTTTACGGGTCTTCTAATGGGTTTGGATAGGGTGAAATGGATTATATCATATTCTGAAACCCTAAGTCTAAAACCTAATCATTGCCTCTCCATATTCTTCTTGTGAACAACTGATCGATCGTATCTCTACCTGTTGCAACAGGCAGTTGATTCTGAACGTAGGTTATAGATCACGACATCTCTGTCCCCAAATCACCAATTAATCGTCGGTGAAGCATGTATCCTAGCTTTGAAACACCAAATAGCCTCAGTGTTATACATCAACCACTCCTATTCTTCCATGTACTTAATTAATTAGCTAATTTATTAAAAGTTCAAAATTTGTTTGACATCAACACTATCATAAAGTGACTATTACAACTTCAAGAGGCAAAATCCCATCCAAACACAATTTATGATTAACAAAATAATACGTTAATTTGGTTCACTAACTATAACTTTTTTCTATTATCCATCCCTAATTCATCAAATCTAAAAGTACACAACAAACATGATCTTTTTGATTCGGGAGTCTTATGTATACATTCTATGATAATATCGAGTCATTTTTATTAATTTAGGTGTGCATGAAGTTAGACAGAGAAGATACAATTTCATGGGATATGAACGTAGTAAGAAGTTGTATAACAAATTTTCCCAAATGGAAATTGAGTACTTGAAGTTCTTAACCTCAGCTTGGGTTTCAGTTATGTTGGTTTTTACCAGGTAATAGTTCTAGAGTGAAACTAATTTATGCGGCTTTTTTATGTTGAATCAATTATAGAATAAATAAATTAGGTTTTCAATATCGTCAAATATTCCGTTATAGAAAAAATGGTTTTAGGGATTACAAATCTATTATTGGGACCTGTTGAGATTTGACCTGAAACAAAAGAGAAATTCTATCTTCAATACATGTTTTGTTTCAAGCCGCGCGTCAGACTTATTTATAATCAACTCCTGAATCATTTTGACATTTCTTAAACCATAAGAAATCATCGTGAGGTGTCCTAGGCACATATCAAACACAACACCAAATAAAAAAATGTGGTTAAAAATTATTTGTTAGGATGCTAGATTATTTGAAATATTCTTATAAAATTTAATGGGATGGGAGTTTATTATGTAAATTGGATAATTGACTCACAACAATTTTTCATTAGGTGTCTTACTTGTAATCTTAAGTCTTAACTGTGTTTCTTTCTAATTCAGGTTAGACTTAGAGATATTTGGAAGTGAGTTGTGCTGATGGAGAAGGTCATGTGCATTGCTCACCTTTTGAGTTGGTTAATTTGTTTTGTTTTTTTTTAAATGAATCATTTAGGTATTCTTTTATCTTTTATATCTCATTGAAATGCAACTGAACTACAGATGGACATATTGAATGATGATATTTCTTTATAAAATGTGTTGGCTGCGACAGCTGAACTCAAGGCGAAAGATGTTGAGACAAGGTAATATTATTGTGAGAATATACAAAGTATAATTAATTTTTAATCAGATATTTTTGTAACTTTTTTAAATCATAGTTTTAGGTTTGAAATTTGCTGCTTATCTTGAAATCAAACAGCTTCGTGTGGAGACTCAGTATTTATATAAGCATGAATTGGTCTTAGGTTTTGTATTATGGCATACACTTTCAACAAATCTTGCAATTGAATCTCATTTGAGCGTTAGCTTTGCAATTATGGTGTCTTTAGGTGGGCAAATTTAGGTTTCATTAAAGTTTGGTGTTTGCATGTTCTAATGATATTTATAACTGAGTTTTAGGGGGTGTTTGGTACAGAGAATGGAATTGTAGAGAAATGGAATAGAGAAATCGAATTGCAGAGAAAGGGAATTGGTCTGGAGAATGAGAATTGACTGTTCTGTTTAATAGTACAGAGATTTCAGTAGAGAAATATAGCTGAGAATCATTTCTCTTGTTTGGTACATAGAAAATAAACAGAGAATTATATCAACTTTATCATTAGCACAAGTATTTTTT
The DNA here is from genome assembly GCF_021521415.1 of Bidens hawaiensis. Lineage (NCBI taxonomy): Eukaryota > Viridiplantae > Streptophyta > Magnoliopsida > Asterales > Asteraceae > Bidens > Bidens hawaiensis. The sequence goes on along the minus strand of NW_027495393.1, from coordinate 101,423 downwards.
TCATAACAAATATTTATTAAAAAATAAAAAACATATAAAAAGATGCATAAATTCCAACCAAAATATGCATTGATCAAACCAATTCACATACAAAACATAGTTTTTAAGCAAAAAACATCAACCATAGTTAAAACCAATTCACATACAAAACATACTTCAACCATACACAACTATCCCATTGAACCATCGGTATACAACTCGACCATCTCAATTTTCTCTTCTATTGTCAACACAAGAAAAGAACGTCCTAGATCCACATCTTTACCAATCAAATGAGCTGCTTTGAACTGTTTTTTCGTAGTAATACCTGGTAAAGCTTTCATGATAAGGTAGAGCACACAAAATCATCTCCTCTGTGTTGTAAACATAGATCCTATAAATAAAAAATATATAAGCATGTGAATAGAAACATGTTCGCATACAAACTGTAACATACAAGAAACCTAAATATTCAAGATATAAAGTATGAATTATAAATTAAAATACATACTTGTATCTACGAATTAGATATTCGAGTGTCCGCAGAGCAGAAGGTAACATAAAATATCCTGAAAGCAACCGCAAATAAGAACTAATTGAAGCATTAATTTGGTTATTCTCTTCAATGCCCACCAGCTCTCTATCCAATTCTTTACTCTTATGTGCAAACACATCATTCTTGTAGTTCCCAAATCGTTCATCTTGGCTAACAAGAACCTCCAACCCTGAGAAATCAAGGCTCAAATCATTCAAAATTGGCAAAACATTGAATCTTCTGGTTTAACAAACAATTATCCAGTTATTCTCAAATTCTCGACATAAAATTTCCTGATAGCCTAAATTACATCAACAAGTGAAAACTTCAGCAATGGCATCATACTGATCTGCCACTTATCCATCATTTATTTGAGCTTATTCTTTAATGACAGACAAAAAAAAAGTTCATTTGCATCAATGGCTGAACCAAACATCAGTTAGTCTGACTAATACATTGTTAAACTCTATAGTTCATCAACAATCCTTAGAATGTCTCAAACCAAAATTTACAACAGTAAAAAATCATGCTAAAAGCATGCTTTGAAACAAACTAGTCTATGATTGGCATTAATCAGTATTTCAGGCACTTTATCCAACCCATGTTTGATCATAATAACTAGAACAACCTACATCAACAGCTGATCCAAAAACCTAAAAAATTAATTAAAAATTTGTTGAGATGAATTGCATATCTTCAGTTAAAACCTAAATTCCACTAAATTTAGCTTATTAAACTCCTGCTTTCAAGTGATTACGGTATCCTACAACATCTAAAACCGAACATATAATCTAAACTTATCATAAACTTCAACTACTAGCTACATAACCTTTAGTATCAAATCAACACAACAATATACATATCAACTTTTCAATAAAAAAAAACCAATTTCAGCACCAAAAACACAAAGCGAGCAGCATGCTATTTGTATGAGTATCAATCAAAAGCATGAACTCAACAGGCTAAATAAAAATTTACAAGTTCTACATTCTAAATTGTTGAAAGAAATTGCATGTCTTCAGTTAAAACCTAAACTACACTAAATGTAGCTTATTAAACTCCTGCTTTCAAGTAATTACAGTATCCTACAACATCTAAACCAGAACATATAATCTAACTTATCAAAAACTTCAATTACTAGCTGCATAACCTTTAGTATCAAATCAACACAACTAAATAAACAAGCAGCATACTATTCACACGAATATGAACCAATACCTGACAGCGCGAGGTTAAACAGAGCATCGATATCAATATCAGCTGCCTCCTTGGCATCAAACAGGATTGACGGACGAGTGAACGGCCGTTTGATAGGATCTGCATCGGCTGTAACAATTGACCTGATTGCTTGTAGCTGTGCGGTAATTGATGCCGCCATTGTAGGATGATTAACAGTGGATTCTAGTGAGCTAATTTAGGGTTTGTTGTTATGAATGAATTTGATAAACCCTAGAAGCTGAGTAGAGAGGTGGTTACCGACTTCAAATGAGATGACTTCAAATGAGGAAGCTGGTGATAGAAGTGAAAAGGAAGAGAATGGAAGTGAGAAATGAAACCCTGGAGAAATGATTTCTCCGCTTTTTTTAGAGAAAAGAAACCAGGGAAATGGAAATGGTTTATTTCCATTTCTCACCTCTTTCTTTCGTAAACAAACAAGAGAATTGTTTCTATTTCCATTTCTCACCCCCCAATTCTCTGTACCAAACACCCCCTTAAGGTTTGTGAAAACAGGTCCATTTTAGGTTGATGTTTGGTAAGCAACTCTAAACGAGTGACACTAACACACCTAATTTGTTGATAGTTATTACAGACTAGGTATAGTAATCATCAAAGTTAAAGAGAAATGTTAGAATCCACATGGTGTCTGAAGTTGAGTACATACACATTTGCTTTGATTCCTTTTATGAAAGGAGGAGTTACTGATTTTTGGAAGTTATTTTGGTTAGGGATTTATGCTGCTGTGTGGAAGTTTTCTTGCTATATAATGTGATGTAACCTGCTTTTAGCTATAGAATTTGTTGGATAGATGTTTAATCTTTATAGGATTTGTAGAATAGTTCAAGCTTGGGATTATTTAACATGATTGTTCAAATATTCTAGGTTTTATATATTTATGATGAGGTACCTTATGGAATGAAGCTGAACATGGAGCTAGGAATGAGAAACCAAAAAGGATTAAGGATGCACATTTGTTACCAGTACGATGACGGGTCAATTATCTGCTGAAACATTTGGAGGCTCGAATGTAACTCAATACCTTGGAGGTAAATACAACAATTTCTTTGATCTGTAATATGTAAAATATCCAATTTTTCTCTAAATGCAAATGTTGCAAATCTGCAATGTTGAGCGAGTGGTTACATAATGCACAAAAAGACAAACATGCGGCTTTCTGAGGTTTGTTTATTGGTATTTGACTTTCGATTTAGGCTTTAGTTTCTTGGTCTTTCTAATTTCGTCTTTTTTTGATAAAACATATTGAAAACCACATTCAATCTCAAGAAGTTTGAATTATCTAATTATATAATAATAACCATGTTTAATGGCATTCATCAGCTTTGCTTGGAGATAGATTAGAAACCCAACTATGCCCAGAAGCAAGTTATAATATTGTTTATAATTATTTTTGGTTTATGCGTGAAACAAATATTCTTGTGCATTCAAAATTTCAAACCTTTTTCTGAAATGTATACAATTACTTTTGAGATGCGAAATCATGCAAAAAGTAGCTATGCTTCTACAAAACATATATCAAAGCAAGAGGCTCTATATACGCATCGCAATGGGTAGGTCACACTTAATAGAATCCCTAATAATTTTTTATCATATTGTCATATCTAGATGCCACTTAAGAGTTGTCAAAACTAATATACCAACAAAGAGTCGTTAAAAGTGTATGCTTTATGGTTTGATTTTTAGGAACATTATGATTTGTTACTCCACAAATCAGATTTATTTTGAATTTTTGGAAAACTAACATTTTCATTATTTTGTTGTCTTAGATATTAGGACAAGAATTGGTACACCATAGAAGAAAACACTGAGTGCGTCTATCAAATTAAGATATTATGGGACTTTTTGAGAATGTCTTCAAAGGTGTGTTTGTGTATGCATTTGTTTATGAGTTATACTAATATTACCATTCTAAACTTGCAGAGTCACTCTTTTGGAAGGCCCATTATTAGTTATGAGAATTTTAACGTATATGATTATTACTTTATTTAGTGACATTTCACTTTATTTTTGTCAACAGTCAATGTGTATGATACAAATTCAAAGGTGGTTTAAAGATAAAAGTTGTCAGCCCATATTCCTCATAAAAAGAGAGGTAGATACTTCAATATGGTGGTTTGGCACCGTTTGGCTTATGATTTTGAAAAACTCAACTTTTATGAGCATTTTGACTTTTTGGTCACATTGAATTTTATGTGGATTTTGACTTTTCAGCATTTGTAACTTTTTAGGTTGACCAAAAAGTCAATAGAAAACTCAGCTGGCCAAACCAGTGAAGAGTTTAATTTTATAAAACTTAAATGTCTGAACACACAATAACAGTAGGAGACCTGTTTTTCTAAAAGTTATTTATATTACTACTACTTATCGAACCAAAAAAATATACTACCTACTGTTATGCTTTTTTAATTTTAATAATTTGAATAGTTGCATGACCAGGCAATAATTTGTCATAGTGAAAACCTGAGGGTTTTAAACTATGTTTGGCAAAATTTGTGAGTCAGATTAAGTTGAATATTGAATCGAACTTTGTTCGGGTTAAAACGTGCTATTTTTAAAAGGTTTGCTTTAGATTAAGTTGAAACATGTTCAAACTAAAATGGATTATTGGACTAGATTATTCATGATGGATAGAGATTGTGGCGGTGGATGTTGGCAATGACGACATGTGGTGATGGCGGCGGCGAGTAGGTGGTGGAGTGACATGCTCTAAATTATTTGTAATTTATATAAATATTTATTTACAGTTTAAACAATTTTTATTACTTTTTTTTTTAGTTTTTTTATGCTTGTAATTGATCTAGGGTAAAACGGAGTTACTTTTGTTCCTAATAATTAATTTAAGGTGATTTGGGGTTATATATGTGCATGTTTGTTGAACTCAAATCAATATGTTTCGAGGGGAGAAAAAGAGGAGCGATCAGGTGTTGGAATTTCCAAATGCAATCAAACTTTGTTTAGTATATCCATGTTGACGGGAAGAAAAAAAATCAAGTGGGAAAGTTCACTATAAAATGGAAGCCCGCTTTATTTGAAAGTTGTCAAAAAGGCAAATGAGTTCAAATTTTGGGCGGAAAGCAAAAAGAATATATATAAATTATTCAAACGATTTTAAGTCATATACAAATTTTTGGTTATAAACAAAGTACTGAATTGAATAGAAAGCTAATTTTGTCAGGTTATATTCATGATTTGTTTAACTAAACCAAACCATTGTCTATAACCAAAAGCGATATGTTGTGGATTTTTATAACATAAGTATTCGGTTATGGTTGCGAACCCATGCTTAGGGATGGCAATGAAACCCGTACTCGATGGGAAAACCCGAAACTCGACATAAATGAGACGGGTAATACCTGACCCGTTAGGGTTTGGGACGCTTTTGGGAATAGTTTCGAAATTTTTCGCGGGTTTGGGATGGGTTTGGGATTTCTAATATACCTGATTACCCGACCCGATAACATAGACCCATTTACCCTATTATATACCCGATGTACCCGATATAGCTTATTATATTATACACATACTATATTCCAAATATATTATTTGTCGAAACTTGTTTATGTAAATTATTTGAGATATTTTACCTTTATGGTAACCATCTTTGTAATCGATTAGTTATTATTTTGTCAAAACCTCGGTAGAAACCCGACGGGTTTTGAGCCGGGTATACTCGACGAGTATTTTGTCAAAACCCGATAGGAAACCCGAAACCCGATGGGAAAACCTGAAACCCGACGGGGTAATTACCCGATAGGGCGGGTGTATGGGTTTGAGAATACCAAAACCCGACCCATTACCATCCCTACCCATGCTCACCCCTATCTATGACATTTGATTCATATTTACTTTAACATAATACATATTACTTATATCATATATGGTTAGACAATATTATGAATATATACTATCATATTAACAAATATTGTTACTAATTGTTATTATAGGTAATTTTGTATGTTCAGAAATAATTGTAATTCTAAGGTTGTCGTTCTCTGACTACATTATCATCAAACTTTTGTAATACGTCCATGTAAATTCTAATTTTAGTACCTAAATACATATGCATGAAAAATATATATTCGTAATATTAAAAACGCGGGCTAAAAGCTAGTTATTCATAAAACTTGTAACCTTCCTTCCAAATTCAAGCTTCCACAACTATTAATAGAGAAGTCAAAGTCAACTTGACTGTTCCTACTAGTTTGGTTAATTCGTGTTTGCAGTTTAAAATTAAACTAGTATGTTCTCCTGCGCGCTGCGCGGGGAACTTGGCGACTGCCCGAGTATTAAAACACGAATATACAAGCACATTCTAACCATTATCACCTCTATACAATAAATAAAAGTTTATCTAACTATTAAAAGAACTTGGCAAATATCGGTTCGGCTCATTACAGTATTGATGCCGTATCGTACCAACACTTAGTATATAACTTACGATACAACCAAAAAAAAATACTCTATTGCGAATAGGACTCCATTTTAACGACGTGACATAGATTAAAATAAGTGTGATGTAACGACATATTCAAGATTTTAGAAATATCATATGTTAAAAGTTATAAAAGAATCAATTTGTTAAAAATATATAATAATAGCAAAAAAACTATGTGAAAAGAAAAACATGATGTTAGTGCACAAACTAAAATCACAAAAACTTTGGGGGCTAAAGTGTAAAGTAACAACTTCGGGGTTAAAGTGCAAAGTAAACAAAGTTTTACTAAAATAATGTTTGGCTTTAAATTAAAACAATATAATACTTTGGAGAGCTAAACTCAAACAATTATACTATATATAAAAGAAAACCTATAGCTACAGTAAAAAAGATTGTGGTCCAATCGGTGGTTGCCATGTTGCAGCCACTAAGTTTCTTTTTTTATTATTATTTTCTAAGTCTATTTTATTACTTTATTGATTTGAACTAGGTGAAGCAACAAAAATGAAAGTTGGTTTGATGGTTTTATTGTGTTGTACCAAGTTGTAGGTCCCCAGTTTAAAACAGACTAAAGCTATAAAGGGTAAATATACTTTAGCAAGTGGTTTTACTTTCATATATAGTATAATAATATATAAATTCATTTCCACGTCATCGATCCAAGTGAATTACCATTGTGTTTCTTTATCGGTTAATTTCTACCGTTAGATTATAACTATTGTGTTTCTTTATCGGTTACTTTCCACTGTTAGATCAGTTAAAACTTATATTATGTAACCAACAACTCCTCATCACAGCTAAACACCAATCTCCTGACCCTTACTCTCTCACACATCAATAACATCTCAACTGTTCAGTCAAACTCAGTCAATTGAAATGAGGAAGAACACACAGTTATTGATTTTGCCTAAAATCAAGTCCGGCAGCCGTGGTGGTCTCGCTGGTGGTCGCGGTCGCCGTGGCCGTATGTTGCCGGCTGAATCTGAAAACGGACTTGGCGGTCGCGGTGGAGGTCACTGTGGCTGTCGCGCTGGCGGCCGGGATGTGCCTCAGGTGAATAGTATTGTGCCGAATGTTGTTGTTAAGTCTGAAGACTGGGGCTGTAAACGAACCGAACGAATACAAACAAAGCCTTGTTCATGTTCGTTCGTTAAGGAAATAATGTGTTCACAACGGTTCACGAACACTTACCGAATGAAATTTTATGTTCGTGTTCGTTCATTAAGGAAATGAATGTGTTCACAAACACAAATAAAATTAACAAAATCAAATCAACAGAGCCTAGAGATTGAGACGACGCATTCATCAACGTGAATAATGAAATATTATAAACGAATCGAATATAGATAAACAAGGGCATGTTTGTGTTCATTTATTTAACTTTAAAAGAATACGAACACTTAAACGAACAAATATTTATGTTCATTTTCATTTATTTAAAAAAATGAACATTTGTGTTTGTTTGTTTATAATCTAAACAAACATAACTAAACAAAGATAAACGAACATAAATGAACATAGATGAACAAATGTAAATGAACACAAACGAACATCAATGAAAACACTTAAATGAACACAAATTAAAAAATATAAAACCTTTAATTAGATGATTCATCTAGATAATAATTAATTCTTTTCTATTAATACATAAATGAACATAAATAAACAGACATAATCAAACATAAATAAACGAACGTTCATGAACATAAACGAACGAACGGAACATGTGTTCATGTTCGTTCTTTTATTAAATAAACGAACATAAACGAATTTCCCGCGCGAACGGTTTACGAACAGTTCACCGAACGTTCGGTCATTTACACGCCTACTGAATACGAAACGAAGGATGATAATAAGAAGTCTAAAGAGGTTCTGAAGTCTGAAGAGATTTTGAATGGTGGTGAAGGTTCCGCTGGCGGCGAAGGTGGTGAAGGTTTCGCCACCGACGGCGAAGGTGGTAAAGGTTTCGCGGGCGGTGCTGAAGGCTTTTCTGGAATTAGAGAGAAGGTTAAGGAGACATTTTCTGGACTGAGCCTGGATAAAGCCAGGGCCGTGTTAGGAATGGTGACGGATGCTTGTCGAATTAGCCGGATTGTCAAAGGTTCTGGTGGAGCCGGAGATGTCGGTGCTGTTGATGGCGGCCAGGTTAGGGCGGTAGTTATGGATGAAACGGAGGTCTTACAAACTAAGGGTAAAGAGTTTCTGCCAAGTGATGTTCCTGTTGTTGGAGATGGCAAAGTTTGTGGTGAGAAGGAAGCTCCGGGCAGTGAAGAAGGTAAAGGTGAAGGCGCCGAGAAAGGTGAAAATAAGGATGGTTTTGGCGAAGATGAGGGTGAAGATGAGGATGGTTCGGGTGCAGTTCCACCAAAACATGACACTTTATTTATGATGGATTTGTGATAGTTTTGACCAAAATGCAAACTTTGACAATTTTGAAAATGGTAATCAAAATTAAAGTATCATATTTACCTATTTCACTATGAACATACTTGTGAAACATTTTTAACCATTTTTTACAGTTTAACTTTTAATTAGTTTGAATTGAATATATTCCAAATCCAGTCTATTTTATCAATTCACTTTGTAAGATAAGAAAAGCAATCATGAAGTTTTTACAAAGCTATGAATCATGAAGTTTGAAGGATTGCCTTTTTCTTTTCTTTTTTTAATTATAAATTTCTCATGAACTATATAAGAAAATAAAAGCATGTGATAAAAGCTTGCGGCACAACCAAACCCGACCCATGCTATAATGTACAACCATTACCCTACTCCACCGAGTCAAACCGTTGATTGTTGTCCAATACGTGTAATGTAAAATTTATGTAATAACAAATTTACATACGTGTAAAAAAATTTTAGATATGTGTAAAACTAATTTTTCATAATTGTAATCGTAAAGATAGATGTAAAAAGTGATAAAACTACACTTAAATAACATGAATATACAAAAAATTTATAAAAAATGTTAGTTATTAATTGTTCGTTCAAGTTCTGTAATAATTTAAGAATTCTGTAATATATATATATATATATATATATATATATATATATATATATAGAGAGAGAGAGAGAGAGAGAGAGAGAGTTCAAATAAAAATAAATAATTTCCTGCGAATGGTAAGAATGACACAAAATTGTAAGTTAAAAACTATATAAGCATATATAGGAAACTATGTAGCATATATCCTAGATCCTATGAACCTATTTATTATTTTGAAAACTACTAATCTCAATCACTAGATCTTAAATCTAAGAGCCTATATCTATTATTACTCTTTTTAGAAAATTATCCCCTTTTGTTTTAACACACCCCTAAAAATGAAACTAAATTACGCTAATTTAAACTAAACTAAACTAGCACTAAGCGTGTTGAGTCCTCGGCAACGGCGCCATTTTGACGTAGGTTATCGCGGTCTACTCAAACAATTAATTTTAATACTTAAATACCTATAATAAGTACGGGTAAGTAAGGTCGTCTCCACAGGAACTCAAGGAAAGTGAAAGTTTATTTAATTTATAACTAATTATTTAACCTAAGCGAACAGACGATGTCAAGCGGTTTTTAGAAAAGATTTAATTAAAATTAAATGATTACTTAAAAGATTTGTAAACAATATTAATAAAAAGTATTCATTCTAGGTTCGGGTTATGTGTTCCATACGTTAATCACAGATTCTCTCGTCTTTGGTTTTGCAATAATTGCTAGTCCTATGATTTGATTTATGATGACAAATGATAACTCAACCAAATTGTTGACACAAATGAACCCGGACTCCACAATTGCCAATTCTATGTCTAGGACAACTAACTCAATGATAAGGTTTGATGATTCTAGTTCAATGACACAAGAGCTTAAACCCTAAATGTTGATGAACAACTAAACAAACGTTACACAAATCAATAATCGCAAACACAAACCTTAATCAACCAAATAACTAATTAAGCAAGACAAATTCATATAAAATCAATCAAGCTCTATTCGTTAAAGTACTTATCTTGATGAACATAAGATCTTAGGACAAACCGGAAGCTTCGAGATGATCGAAAACTGCTATTGGCTCTCTATTCTGCCTCTGGAAGTTGTTATCTCTCGAATAGGGTCAAAATATCGTTTATATAGTGAAAAACCCTAACTTTGGCCGACTTAAGCATCTTCGCGTATCGCGAAGATGATTTGGCTTGCTCCTTCGCGACACACGAAGGAAAAAATAGTCGGGCCTGGTTTATGCAACTTCGCGTATCGCGAAGTTGCCCCTCCTGCATTTTTGCGCCGCACGAAGATGCAATTTCACCAGAAAAATTATTCTATTCTCTTTAATGCCTCGTGATGCGTGCACTTCCAATCTCTCACTTCTAGGTCTTCATTCCAAGCCCGTAAATATCCTCAATAAGCTCCATAACTTCCAAGTTTTTGAAAACACATAATAACATTTGAAGTACCAATGTTCGTCCATTTATTAACCTAAATATAACTAATTAATATATAAAACTAACTAACTTTTACCCAACCATCACATCCCACACTTATCCTTTTTCGTCCCGAAAAATACTTTGCAATGGAATCAGAATCAGAGATCATTCTCAAAATACTTCATAGATTATCTTAATTAAGCACAAAGAACACAAAAACCACGATTGCCGATATTGTTGTCCACTTAAACCCATGCCTCAATACTTACCGGGAAAAATAAGGTGTGACAGTTTTATTAGTTCATATGATTAAAATGGAATCCACACCTCAAAGCCCTGAAGCCACCTTACCATGCTTCATTATAGTTTTACCAAACCAGACCACCCCAACTTGACTTAAACCTTAAAATTAGACGATCAAAATTTTGCACATGTGTACAATTTTTTTAAGCCCATATGTAACAGTTAAGACAATCTTGGATATTTTATCGAACCAAAACCTAAACTTAAGCATCAAAGTCTACCAGAATGGCTATTAGATACGATTAAGGTGCAATTGGGTAACCAACTAGTAAATAGCCCCCACTACATGACATACCCCCGTTATCAAGCAATATCCCGAAGTCCATCACCATACGTGAGTAGGCACGAATTCATCTGTAGGGCTTACGTATGACGTGCCCCGTGTGGTCCGTTTCTTAATGGTAATGAGACGCGAGCATGGGGACCCCATATGACTAACAGCGTTTATGATTAAGTCAGTAGTGAATTTTTACTTTTAAAGCACTTTTTGTGATCATGTTTAATGACTTATGAATTGGCAGATAAACTGCGGGATTGCTCTTTTTAAGCTTTTTAATATACTTAATTCCACTTAGGAGTTAGGCATACCCATATGATAAACCGCATACAGGCCCATGGTCTCCGAACCCCGGAGCATCCCATCAATACAGGATTTAAGGCCATAAAACCATACGCCTATGAAGTGTTAACCACTTAAACTAGCAGTATTTTCATTTATGTTTATATCACAAGCCATCTAGCATACTCTAACGTTAAGCCTATCCAACCATGTACAATAACTATTCATATTATAAATTTATTTTTGGTGATCAAATCTAATAAAAAGGCTTGAGTATGGCCTAATCTTTCATTCCAATCCTTACACAGGATTAGCTAAACAAACAAAACCCTGAAGGCGTTTTCAATTAAGTCTACAACCAAATTATCCTTTCATTCCCAAGGCTGAGCCTACCGACACATCCCAAATTAAGCGTGTTTCCGTTTTTATTATCTCATATTATATAATAATTTTGAAAAATAATCCCCCGATTTTTCTATCATTTTCCATTATTGTGAAAAAAATCTTAATTCAAGGAACATTAAATTTTAAAATTTCAATTTCTCCTCCATCTCCACACTTGAGGCAAACATTGTCCCCAATATTTTAAATTTTGTCAAATAAAAATAAGGACGGGATTAAAATTCACTTTGAAAATTTTAAAAAACCGGGCCTAATGTGATGGTGGTTATTACTTATACATTTATACAATTACACTTTTAACACAAAAACTAATAAAACAAATAAGGTTATGAAAACGAAATCACCTGATAGAAAATATAACTCTCATGTGCAACTCTCGTGCCCTCGGTGATGCTCTCGGTGAACCTTACCTCCTCAACTCTCAAAATAAAATCTGCAAACTCTCAAACATGTAGAAGCACGCTTCTCACAAGTGTTAAAAATATAGGTCTTTTAAACCGTTTGCAAAAACCATTAATTTTATATTACCAACCAAGATTAATTAATTTCATAACCAAATTTGTTAAAAGAGTAAAAATGTTAAAAGACCTAACCACTTTCGTAGGAATCACGGTTGCATTTAGCGTATGCAACAAGCCCTTTAAACCCCCCGGTAGCCGGGGTGGAAGGAGTATGGTCTCGTGAGGGTTTATAGTGAACTACACCCATAAAGTTCAACTACAACAAAATATACACAAGCAACCACCCATAATAATAAATCCCTTCAAATGTCCCAACCAAACTGCCAATAATACCCATAAGCAAAATAATAATTATCTTAGTACAACCCAATTAGCAATAAAAACATAATAAAATAAACAAGAAAATAAGACCCAAAATATCGGTCGGGACGGCTACTCCATCAACACCTACTGCTCATCCTCCTCTTCATCATCATCATCAGCCCCAGCTCCAGATTCTCCAACACCTGCATCATAAAAACCACTCGTGCCATACTGTCCATAACCACTATACCCAGCAGCTGACACATTTCCATACCCACCAGATCCTCCCCCATAACCATATCCAGTACCACCCATATCACCAAAGCCACCAGAAGCTAGCGGTGGCTGCTGCAAAGAACCCGGTAGTGGGATGTTCCAATGGTCGAACATAGTCCTGAAACCGTGTGACTCATCCCGATACTCTCTGAACTCATCCCGATACCCATGCAACTCACCTTTCATCTGTAATTGCTGCGCAAACATGTAATCTAACGTCATGGGCTGTGGGTGCTGGTGCTGTACCGGTGGTGGACTAGGCTGTCGTCTCTGACGTGGCCGGGCATGTGGCCTCTCCACACGCTGCCCCAATGAACTACCCTCTTCTCTCACATCCGCCATCTGCGGTGGATCTCCATAAGTAACTATGCCCGCTTTTTGGGCATCATCAAGTGTCACAACATCGGTATCCGGTCCCTCCTCAAAATACTCTATCGGATAACGTCCAAAAACCCCCAACGAAGTAGCAATCCTCATGATCATAGGACCCAATGCCAACCGAGTCGCGGTCGAGCTTGCTCTACGACCTCCTCTTGCCAATGAACTCAACAACAACATGGCCCGATTAACATTCCGACCCCCAACCGTGGCCATTAAGCACATCAAATCTATATTATTACACTTATCGCGTCCCGACTGTCGGCCCACGAAAGTGGAAGCTATCACCTTATGCACATACCTATGGAGTGGATCCCGAATGGCTGATGAGACAACATTACTCGAACGCGCCAACTGCAATAGTACTCCAGAACTCAGCCAACTTAGTAGTCGAAATCCAAAACGGGCGAGACGCAGTAGAACCCGTGGTAAACCCCCGAATACTCTCCCAAAACTCGGGACCATCAACCTCATGCTCCCCATACAATCCCGCTATCACAGCAAAATGGGGTATCGTGAGCTGGAACAATTCTCTCCCCAATGAAAAGCTTACTGCATGTGGCTCATCAAAATCACCCGGATTATATTGAAAAGTAGAATAAAACTCGTAGACCAACTCCACATACTGCTTGTCATCAAACCTCAATATACCGGCCCAGCGTCCTGGTAAGTAACTATTAATTCTCCTAACCTACCCAATGGATTCTAACACCTCCCAATCAAACGTATGGTGCCTCAATAACTACATATCTCGGATATGCTCAAATACCTCATATTCTGGAGTGCCGGGGAGAAATCGTAAGATGATGTGATCTTGTTCGTCTCCCCCTGTGATATCCTCAACTGCTGCCCTGAAAACGTCAATCTCGTTAACTGCATATCGAATCGGTTCTCGCATGTACGGTTGAGATGCATAATCAAAAGTCTGTTGTTGCTTTGACCTCTTCCTCAACATCTGCAAATAAATATGCCAAAATAAGAACATGTCGAAACAACTACGGGCGACAACCGTATAGCATTTCGGTCGTGATTTTCCCCAATAGACAAAACTTATAACTAAAGATAATCCACTATTATAAGAAAAAAATATTTTTAAAATTTTAAATTTTTTTTTTGTAAAATCAATCTTAAAAGACTCAAAATAAACACAACTCCTCAAACCGTATGTGCAAAGACAAAATGTGTCACTTTCAAAGAAAAATCATACCCGACACTTTAATAATCATCAACCCAACAAACCAACAAACACATTTAACTCATTCATTTTCACAAACCAACAATAACACCCATATATATAAAAAACCGGGCCCAAAACACGAACTATTCCAAAAACTTTTGTTGAACTTTTTCAAACACTTCGACTCGACATCTCGCCGGAAAATATTTCGGTAACCAAAAACCTTTAGAAAGCACGACCATTCTTCAAAAACTTCAACAATAATTTCAAAATCCGGCCAAAACTTCAACAATCCGGTAAACTCAACCCGGTAAAACCGACATCAAATACCCACTAAATCAACAACACCCGTAAATCCTGACCAAATATATACCCACTAACATGCATTCCATACCCCTAAACAATTTGTGATACCCGATTTAAAACATAGATAAACCAATTTCAATTGAAACGAACGACATACCTTTTAATCGGGTTAAGTGTAGATGATGAAAATACACGATGATAGTGACGGTGGTGATGATGGCGGCCGGCGACGGTGGTGACAGAGGTGGTGGCGGCCCAAATTGTATGTGTGGATAGGGTTAGAGATAGGAGATGTGTGGTGAAAGTGATAGGAAACCCGATTTTATATTATTTTTTTGGTCAGATTCGAGCATCTTCGCGTATCGCAAAGATGCCCGTCTTGCATATTCGCGTATCGCGAAGATGCAGTTAACCTTTTTACTTTTGACCGTTGACTGATAGTTTGACTTCCGGCATCTTTGCGATACGCGAAGATGCATGCCCAGCAATTTCGCGATACGCGAAGTTGCATTTTTACAAAAAAGTTTTACGGTTTTTAACGTTTTAAAATATCAATCTTTTAAGTGTCTTTTGAGCTGCGTTCCCCCGCCACCAACTTCGGTCGCCAAATACCAATCACTTATGTACCTGGGGCTCCCTCTAGCGATGCATGTGCTTACCAATTCCTCTGCAATGCTGATCATCGTGTCGCTTCCCCACACTTGATCCTTGCTCTACACTGCACGTTCTGAGGAAAACTATTAGCTCACTAGACTCAATATACACAATTTACAACTTACAAATGTCAGGTTGCCTCCCTGTTGGCGATGAATTGAATGTCTACAGCTCGACATTTCATGGTTCTTTCAGTCAACCGAATATGTCGGCTCGTCTGCCAAGAAGCAAAACTTCCGACTCATGTATCTCTTTGTTCAAGTCAGCATTTTCCAAATAAGGCTTCAAACGATGGCCATTCACCACTTGCCTCAGATGATCATCAAAATCTTCGATCTCAACCTCTCCAAACTTTCCAACCCTCTTGACTTGATAAGGTCCCGTCCACTTGCTCTTCAATTTGGCCGGGAAAAGCTTCAATCTCGAATTGTACAACCACACTCGTTGCCCCTCCTCGAACGTCCTTCTTCTAAGCTTAGCATCGTGAACTCTTTTCATCTTATCTTTATATGCGGACACACATTCATAAGCTTCATCTCTCAAATCTTCTAACTCGCATATGTTCAACTTTCTTTATTTACCTGCACACTTATAATATAGGTTAATATTCTTAACCGCCCATAGAGCACGATGGGCTAGCTCAATGGGTAAATGACACCCTTTTCCGTATACCAACCGATAAGGAGTGGTTCCAATAGGCGTTTTATAAGCGGTACGGTAAGCCCATAAAGCATCGTTTAGTTTATTTGACCAATCTTTTCGATCGGGCCTTACCGTCTTTTGTAAAATCTCTTTAATTTGCCTACTAGAAACCTCCACTTACCGACTCGTTTGAGGGTGATATGGAGTGGCAATACGGTAGTTTATGCCATACCATTTAAGTAGTTTGCAAAAATTGAAGTTTTTGAAATGTGAACCCCCATCGCTAATGATAAAGCGGGAACACCAAAACGTGAAAAAATATTAGACTGGACAAACTTACAAACAACGGTATGGTCATTCGTCTTGGTGGCGATTGCTTCTACCCATTTAGACACATAATAGACCGCCACCAAGATATAAAGATTACCAAAAGAATTAGGAAACGGGCCCATAAAATCAATCCCCCAAACATCAAAGATGTCGACAACGAGGATTGGTTGCATGGGCATCTCATCCCTCTTTGAAATACCCCCCATTTGTTGGCATCTAACACATTCTTAACAAACGCTGCTGCATCCTTGAAGATGGTAGGCCAATACAATCCGCATGCAAGCACTCGATGTCCTATCTTCTAGCTGTTGAAATGGCCTCTACAAGGTGATGAGTGGGCACGATACAAAACACTTCGAATCTCCTCTTCCGGTATGCAACACCTCATTACTTGGTCCGCTCCAACTTTGAACAAATCTGGATCTTCCCATGCATAGTACTTCACCTGCGAGAGGAAGTGCTATTTCTTCTTCTTTGGCCAAAACTCCGGAATTGTATCTGCAACAAGAAAATTAATAATGTCAGCATACCATGGTAAAGTTGAAATAGAAAACAATTGCTCATCCGGGAAAGACTCATTGATGACCCTCTCGTCTTTCTCCTCTTCTTCTTGTCCCACAAGTCTCGACAAATGATCCGCTACCACATTTTCGCTTTATTTCTTGTCGCCGATCTCCACATCAAACTCTTGGAGCAGTAAAATCCATCTGATCAAGTGTGGCTTCGCATCCTTCTTTTCCATCAAGTACTTGACTTCGCTGTGATCTGAAAAAACAATAACCTTGCTCCCCCAAATGTAAGATCAAAACTTATCAAATGCATATACTACTGCAAGCAACTCCTTTTCCGTAGTGGTGTAATTAATTTGAGCATCGGAAAGGGTTTTGCTCACGTAGTATATGGCAACCGGTTTCTTATCCACCCGTTGACCCAATACGGCCCCGACCTCGTAGTCACTTGCGTCACACATAATTTCAAATAGAAGTGACCAATCAGGTGACAACAAGATCAGGGCTTCAACCAATTTGTTTTTAATACATTAAAATCCTTAAGACATTCTTCGTTAAAACGCCCTGCTTGTGGTGCGCGCATATAATGTATATATGTGTGAACCCTCGGGTGAGCAAAAGTGAAGTTGCACTAATTTTGACGTTATTTTACTAATCTCGTGAAAATAATGTTAAAAGTGGTGGAAGGTTAATCAGGCATCATGTAGTGGCGTTGATAACTGAAAGACAAGGGTACATGCACCAATCGACCGGTGTGCCAATGGTTGAGTGTTATAGGCCTTATGTCCAAGGCTTAATGCAAAGCTACTATCGAGCTGGGGGTCTCACCAGAAGCAGCCTCTCTATTCCTACGGGGTAGAGGTAAGGCTGTCTACATCTTACCCTACTCAAACCCTACCATAGCTTTGCTATTAGTGGGATATACTTAGTACGATAATGATGTATGATGATGACATTCTTCGTTAAAAACAAATGGCACATCTTTTAACAACAAATTACACAACGGTTTAGATATGACACTAAAATTCTTAATGAACCTTCGGTAAAAACCAGCATGACCCAAAAATGCCCTTATCCCTTTTATGTTAGTAGGTGGTGGTAAATTAGATATGACTTGGATTTTCGCCAGGTCAACCTCAATCCCCCTACTTGAGATGACATGTCCCAAAACTGTCCCCTTTTGAACCATAAAGTGGCTCTTTTCCCAACTTAAGACCAAATTTGTTTCCACACATCTTTTTAAAACTTTAGTTAATTCATTCAAACAATTTTCAAAAAATGAACCAAAAATCGAAAAATCGTCCATAAAAATTTCAAGTTAATCCCCGACCATATCTGAAAAGATATTCATCATACACCTTTGAAAGGTGGTCGGGGCATTACACAAACCAAAAGGCATTCGCCTAAATGCGAAAGTGCCGTATAGACACGTGAAAGTGGTCTTATGTTGGTCATCAGGTTGAATAGCAATCTAATTGTACCCCGAATAGCAATCTAGAAAACAATAAAACTTCTGACCTGCAAGTTTCTCGATGATTTGGTCAATGAACGGCAAGGGAAATGGTCGTTAGATGTTGCCGCATTCAACTTCCTATAATCAACACAAATCCGCCACCCGGTTACCGGTCGGGTGGCGATTTCCTCACATTTCTCACTACGGGTTATCTTAATGCCCGCCTTCTTAGGAATCGTTTGTGTTGGACTGACCCATGTGCTATCTGAGATTGTAAAATTATGCCCACGTCCAACCACTTCAAGACCTCCTTCTTCACTACCTCCCGCATTCTTGGATTCAACCTTCTTTGTGCATCATGAGCGGGTTTTTCCTCGGGATCGGTGATGATCTTATGCATGACAATGGATGGGCTGATCCCTCTCAAATCTGCTATCGTCCACCCAATCGCTGCCTTATGCTCTTTCAAGACTTCCACCAACGCCTTCTCTTGCTCGTCTTCTAAATTTGCTGCGATGATGGCCGGTAAAGTCGCTCCTTCCCCCAAGAACATGTATTTAAGGTGTTTCGCGAGCTCCTTCAATTCAACAGCCGGTGGGCTCTCCAATGATGGTCTCAACTTCGAATCAATAGTGTCAGGCAACCTCTCTACCTGCTAAGACCATGGCGGTTTCCCAATACTTGCAGCATACAACTCCACTGCTTTTTCTTCTTCTTGCAACTGTAAGACATGCTCAACTGTTTTCCTGCAACAAATAACACACTCCTTCGTGGCATCATCCTCACTTTCGTGAGGGTTCAACCCGTCAATGACTTCAGCCACGAAGCATTCATCACTCACCAGAGGGTTAGACACGTTTGAAAACACATTAAGCCTAAGATTCTTATTACCAAAAGCCATGTCCACTACCCCGGTTCTACAGTTTATGAAAGCATTCACGGTGGCCAAAAAGGGCTGACCGGGAATCACGTTCGGTTGTCGTTTCGGGTCAACCGTCACGTAGTCTAGAACCAGGAAGTCAACCGGGTAATAGAAATCTTCTATCATCACAATCACATCAGTCACGATTCCCCTAGGAAGCTTGAGTGTCAAATCGGCCAACACCACGGTGGTGTCGGCTTTTCTAAGTGGACCAAAGTCGTACTGGTCATACAAGCTTCCCGGGAGAATACTCACCCCAGACCCAAGATCTAACAACGCCTTAGTCATTTTAAAATCGTCCACTTGAATGGGTATAATTGGCGTTTCCGGATCTTGTAGCTTGGGTGGGAGGATACCCGTTAAAACCGAACTCACATTTGCAGTTTAGTCAACTTGTTTGGGCAACTTGTGAGTTCATTTTTGAGTGCACAAGTCTTTTAAATATTTAGCACATGCAGGGACTTGTTTAATTGCATCTATGAGGGGTAAATTAATTTTTACTTGTTTAAATATTTCCCACATTTTCTCCTGCTGTGGGCCCCTCTTTCTAAGTGCTGATGAGGTTTCGGGGTTCACCAATGCTCGAGGAAACGGAACGGTTTTACTCGTTGGGTCCGTACCCTTGGCGATTGGTGATCCCGTTTTAATTCCAGTTTCAATTTTATTGTTTGTTGGGTTAGATTTTCTACAAGGAAGATTGGAATCTTCTCATCCTCCTCAGAAACGGCTAAATATGGAATTCGAGCAAACCCAGACGATCGAGCATGGTTTTTACTACTTCGAGCAAGGTTCTGAACCTTAAATGGTTGATTCTTCTAAGTGTTAAAGGCTTCGAGCAAGCTACACTTCAACAAGCAAGAGTATTCTTCTATCGAGCATGGATTGCCAATCGAGCAAACAACTTGATCATACAAGTTCTAGCCAAGTGTTACGAGCACAGGATGATCGAGCACATGGGGACGAGCATGGATGCAATAAAAGGATGTCACGTGAATCCAAACAAAGACTTCGAGCACAGTTCAGTTACCGAGCAAGATTTACATCCGAGCATGCTAAAGATTGCTGAATAAGAAAAGCTGAAGACATCAAGAAGAATGAGCTTGCTTGATGGACTTATTCGAGCAAAGCTTGAACAAGTCAAGAGGAATGAAGCTTACTCAAAGGGAATATGTATTCTTCGAAAGAGAATATATTCCAAGTAACGTCTGCTCGAGGATATTCACCGAGCACACCTAGTATAGGAAGTTTGCTCAAGCAAGGTATTTACCTTGCTCGAGGACTGTAACACTTGTATTTGATTTATCTTTCATTATGTAATGACTAGGACTTCTAGAAGGAATGTCAGGGTCTATAAATAGACGTCCTAGGGTACCTTTAGGGAACGGTTTTCAAGACGAAAAAAAGTCTGGCACGCACTGATAACGAAAAACATTCCATTTTGTTCATCGTACAATAGCCGCCGCCGTCACACAAAACCCTAGACATTCCATTCACTGTTCCATTGATGTATCATTAAATATAGTGAATCTTTGTCTCTGAAATAGCATTTACTGATTATCATTTACTGTTTTGTGTTTGATATTTGTTCACAATCCTTCACTCTCAATCATTGGATATCCTGATTCCGTCGGGATATTCAATCGGTCTTTGGGTATTCTAGTCGGTGTGTTCTTGTCGAACCTTTGCTAAGGTTTCACCCGACTCACGGTCCTGAAAAGTGGGATCAGAGCTTGAGTAAGCTCACTGAAGACCACGGGACTGAGGGTTTGTGAAGTAGCTTGAAGATTCACTGTGCTTTGCTACTGGAAAACTCAGATGGGGTGAAATGGAAGACCAGGAAGTATCAACCAACAAGCTTCCAAGGCTTCTTGGACAAGAGAACTTCATAAAATGGAAAGTGCTGTTTGAAGCTGCAGTGAACTATAACGACCCGGAACTTTGGATGGCTATCACTGAAGGGAACTATGTTCCTTCAGCAGCACCAAACAACAACGCTACGGTCGATTTGAGAATGAAAAAGAGGGATGATAAAGCACTGTCAATGCTGAAGTTAGGGCTTTCATGGGAAATTTTAACCACTATAAATCATCCTAAAACCGCAAAGGATATGTATGATGCAGTGATTGAAATGTTTGAAGGAAACACTGAATTGAGAGATATTAAGAAAGACCGACTGAAGCAGCAGTTGGACAGATTTAAGTTTAAAGAAGGAGAAAGGTTGAAGTCAGTGTTACAAAGGTTCATGACCATTGTGAATGAAATAAGGACCATTGATTTGCAGATTTCCGATTTTGAGCTTAACAAGAAGCTTCTGTCATCTCTATCTGGCGAATGGTACACTGCAAGCAAGTTTATAAAGGAAAAGGCAAGTTTTCCTAGCTTCAAACTGGATGATGTTATTGCCTTTCTTAAGGCTGCTGAGCTTGAAATGATTGAGAATCACATGATTAAGGAGGATAAACCCAGTTTTCAAATGAACAATGCTCTAGTAGCACCGATGGGAAACCTCACAATCAAATCTCATCAACCAATCATTGAAGAACCATCAGACACAGGATCAACCTGCAGTGGACAGTCAAGATTTAACGTCCAATTGATTGAGGATGAGGCTCCATCTACTGCTGGTGGACAATCTGCTTTCCTACACAACAACAATGCCCATGGAACAGATTATCAAGCCCTATTTTCAATGTTCACTGATTCATATCATGCCTTTGTAGCCAAAAATCTCATCAATACAAGCATTGTGCAGGAAGATCTTGAACAAATTGATGCTGATGACTTGGAAGATATGGATATCAAGTGGCAGGCAGCCATGCTGACAGTAAGAAGTAAAAGATTATACAACAGGACTGGTAGGACAAGTTTTAATGGACCTAATGAGAGAATTGGATTTGATAAATCTAAGGCCATTTGCTACAACTGTCAAAAACCAGGTCACTTTGCAAGAGAGTGTAATTTGCCTAAACAAGCTGGAAACTACCAAAATCAAAATCAAAACTTCCAGCAAAGAACTCAAATCCCCAACCAGAACCCATATCAACACCAAAAGGGGCACTAAGAGAACTACAAGAGTGGGGCATTTAAATAAGTCCTAAACACTCTGAATGTAAGGCATGTTAGTCCAGATGGCTTGTAAGTCCAACGTTCAACCTTATGGTCTGGTATCTATATATCTTTTTATTAACTAAACTGCTCGAACAAATAATTTTTTTTTTTACCAACGCATTAGGGGGTTGAAGTCAATTCAGGGTGATTCGGATAAAGCTAAATAAGCTTTGAGAAGAGATAAGGAACAACTAAAGTCTCAAATGTGACCGTTCTAACTCAAGCAACTAATTGAACCTTAAGAATATCACAAAAAGTCACAAGAATCATGCTAAGAGCATACACCTAATGTCAGCCTGACTTAAGTCATAAAACAGCTGAAAATGAAGTGGTGTGACAGTTATTGGACAATCTGATCCCATGTTGAGATCTTTCCAATGAATTGAAACAACTTTTTGAACTGTATTTGATCTCTTGTTCACCTCAAACCCAAGCTTGAGAAAACGGAATGATTTCATTAACTTGTAATCTTAATTATTGAAAAGTTTGAGTGTGATCTTTGTCTTAACTTCTAGGCAAATTATATTGACTTAACCAATTTATCTGTGTTTGTTCTAAGTATTTTCGAGTATGATCTACGAATTAGACTGTACTTCGAGCTTGCTTTTGATGTGTTTTGTTATCTTTGATCTACGAGCGCGAAGATATACTTTGATATTTTACTAAGTATCTTCGAGCATGATTGCATGAGTAAGTATGATTTCAAGTCTACGAGCACGAGAACTGAATGATAGGAAACATCTAAGTTTTTCGAGCAAGGTCTGTGCTAGGTATCTTCGTGAAAGTTTCGAGCTTAGGAGAGATGAATCTATGGCTAAGTAATTTTCGAGCCCAGTAAGGTACCAGATTTGTGAGTTCGAGTACGCGATTAGGAAAGCTTAAGTTTGATAACGCTTTCGAGCACAGTGTACTTCGAGCATATTGGGATATAGATGCCTAAAGCTAAGTTCACACAGGAATGCATCTCGAGCATAGGAAATTGACATGATATATTTCTAAGTATACTCGAGCAAGAATTGTACCATGTCCTTGTGTACAGGGGGAGCCATCTTTTATTTTGGCTGTATACTCGAGCAAGGGAGGTACATGTGAATTTGAAATTAAATGACAACTGTCGTGTGCTAGACGAAAAACCAAGGTACTGTACCACCCAATCGTTAGGTATAAAAAGGGGACTTAGAAAGCTTTTCACACATTTCTCTCTAATTAAACCTAAACGAAAGCCCTCTTGCTCGTGCTATCTCCCTCTTGCTCGCTGGTATATTATTCCTTAATTTCACTTCGATAATAGCCATTAGCTCTATTTCGATTTCGGTAAGACATCGCTGTTCGATAATCATCGCACCGATTTTGAAATTAGGGTTTCCAATTGAACAAATTGACTAACTGTTACTTGTTTTGCAGGTACGCATATTACTATGGAACAGGTTATTTGAAGACTCCAATACTCGACTATCTATACTCATAAATTAGTTGTGCAACCATGTGTACTGACAATTTCTTTGTTTATGCAGACCGAATGGCCCTTAAATTCGAAAAGAGGCACAATATGTGTGCTCAATTGGAGCTCGATGATGAAAATATGGAGCTAGAAGTTATGATAAACTTTCTACAAAACTCCAATCTACGAGTGGCGCTGACAGAGAACCCCATTATCTACAGGAACCATCTTACAGATTTCTGGCAGACAGCAACTTATGTCAGTGATGTAAACGGACAGAGAATTGAAGCATATGTGCTCAACAATGATATTGAAATTACAGAGGCGTCCATTCGAGCTGCTTTGGACTTGAATGACAACGTTGGGGCTTCGCAGTTATACTCGGTTCCTCGGTTACTGCGTATCTTTCACGAGACCATGGGATACCAAGGAGATGTCAAGGAAGGGAAATTTCAGAAGGGGAGCTTTCCTTTGGTCTACCGATTTTTGATTCATCATGTAATTCAGTCCCTATCTCCTCGGAGAGGGACTTGGACTTTTCTTAGTAGAGAGCTTGGGTCTCTTACTGTAACCATACTATATCGACAACACTTCAACATTTCAAGACTTATTTTTCAAGGGCTGATCTCAAATGCAGAGAAGAATGTTACTCAACGATTTCTGATGTATCCAAGGTTTCTTCAAATCTTAATCAATAGAGCTCTACCTGTTATTCGAAGAACAGGTCAGGTTTTGAGGTTGCAAGACCCAAACATCTGTAGGCGCATGAAAGATGCCAAAAGTAAGTTTGTTGATAATAATGACTGGGATATTCTGCCATGGTTGCTTGTTCCGGCACTGGATGCCATTGATGTGCCGAGTACTCTGGGAAACAATGAAGATGAGGCAGATGTTAATGATGATGATGGTGGTAATGATGATAATGATGATGATGATGGTGCCGATGGAGGAAATGAGATGGTTATTGACAATGCTGCTGATGCACAGGTTGTAGTTGACGAGCCTGTGTCTGAAATTGTTCAAGAAGCACATGAGGAAGTGCATGTTGCTGCAACTTTTATTCAACCAGACTCTCCACTTTCTCCAATTCACACTGATAATACTGATATTCGTTCTTCACCTGCCACAACTGAGCCTTTCCTATCAGCTGTTGAACTACCTGCTACATCTCCATTACAAGACATACCTATCCATCCTCAACCTACTATAGAACCAACTGAACCTACTCTCCCAACCCAAATTCCTGAACCATACAAAGTTCCATCACCTGAAACTGAAGATTCCGAACCGTTTTCAGAACCAGCTCCAAAACCATCTGTTGAAACTCCTATGTCCAGTCCAAACCTCTATGACACTATTTATGCAAATGCTCAACTGGAGTTTGAGAATATTATGCTAAGAGAAAAGAATGCCATTTTGGCTGCAAAGAACTCGGCTCTGGAAACTGCACTAAAGGAGGCATTATTGAAAATTCAAACTCTTGAGGGGCAGTCTGAGGTTGAGAAGACCTCAGATGCACCAAAACAGGGGGAGAATATTGATGTTGAAGAGGAGTTTGGACCATTTGATGCACTGAACATGATAAATCAGGTCTATGATGATGAGTCAGAGGTTGAGGGGGAGAAAAGTGGAGAAGATGAATCTGAAAGGGAAAATTTAGCAAGGAAAGAAAAGGGTAAAGGGATTGCCCCACACAGATGATGACTTACATCCTATACCCAAGCATGCAGTTCAGTCTGATGATCTATTATTTAAGGAAGATGTTATTGATAAAGACATGGCTGAAGCTGAGTTAGTAAAAACAGCGATAAATCTAATGAATGAAGAGCTGGAGGCCCTTAAAAGGGAAGAAATGGTTGAAGAAGAAGAGGAGATTCCTCAAGAGGTTATTGAAGCTTTGATAAACATGAAAGACAAAGAGGAAGAAGATGAGAGGAGGTTAAGGGAAGCTGATGCAGCAATCAAGGCTACAATTGATGCCTTGAATGAAAGTCTGAATAATGATCAACAAGAAAAAGAACAAGACAAGGCTGCAGAACCTATGATTATTGAGCCTGAAGAGCCTGACATGGCTGAAGAGCCTGAAGTGGCTGAAGAGCCTGAAGTGAATGAAGAAGAACTGGGGCTGGGACCTGTAATAGATGTAGAAGATGAAACAGTTGAGGTCTCAACAAGTACAATGGTCAAATTGATAATTATGAAGGATCTTACTCTGATCCTGAATAATCCTGAATAATCCAGAAAGACATCACCCAGAGATTGTAACAGCAGCAAGAAAGGCACAACAAGATTTTATCAATTTGAATAAAGGAGAACCAATATTTGAAGAATATGTTAAACCAAGTGAGCCAATCATTCAAGAGGTTACTGAAGAAACTCATACAGATGAAGCGGCTATTGAAGAATCTGAGTCAGTTGATGAAGAGATTATTTTAGAAGGACCAGAAGTTGAATTGCATCCACCTTACTCTCCCACTCAATATCAATCATCATTGAAAAGAAAAGACACTGATGAAGTTGAAACACCCAAAGCTAAAAGACAGAAATCCTTGAAGAAAAGGGTGTACAAACTAAGGACAGATATGCTTGAACAGAAAAAGAGAGCACAAACAGAAATAAGTGAAGAACTCATGATTGATGCTCTTCATGAACTTGAAGAAGAGGTTGATATGGATGTTGAAAATGAGGATGAGGAAGGTGTAAAAGAAAGTGAGAAAGCAAATGAAGATGTTGAGTATCTGATCAGTTTGGGTTATGATCCTCTTTATGTTCAAAGACTATCAAAAGAGGATATGGCAAAAGAAGCTGATGGTTGGAAGGCAATGAAAAGTAAAAGGGAAGTCCTATTAAAGGCTGGCCACAAGCCAGCATTCCTGAACTTACAACCCTTTGACAAGATTGATAATTTATATAAAAGGGCTCTCATGGAGGATCTATCTGAGTATGTGAGAAATGTGATTAAAAGAAAAGAAGAGAAAGAAAAGAAATTTACAGAATCAAATAGTAGCAGGAAAAGGACTGAAAAGAAACAAAAGGATGAAGAAGAATATGAATCCTTAAAGTCAAAACATAAGGATATCAAATTTCTCCAGCTCTATGGATACAAGTATAATAATTTGATAAATCTCTCTCATGAAGAACTGAAAAGAAAAATCCAACAAGTGAAAGACTCTCACAAGGATAAAGCTAGTCAAGAAAAATATGAGAGAGAACGGAAACTGAAAATAAGGATGCAGAAAGAAAGGGAGGAGAAAGAAAAGAAAGATCAAGAAGCAAAGAAATGGTTTGAGGACCCTCAAAGGATGGAAATGTTAAAAACTATTGTAACAGATAAAGGGATATCAGAAGAACAGTTTCAGAACATGCTTTCTTGCTGAACTAATGGAAATATATCACAGAGAGCAGATGATGTATCTTGAAACACAAAGGAAACTGCAAGAAGATAGAAGGAGGGCTGAAGCTGAAGTTCATGCTGAAATGATGAATGCCCTCCACAAAAAGGGAGTAAAAATGTCAAGACTAATGATGCAAACAGAAGATACGATCAAGAGATGGTATGTTGAAGAAGGTCTTGACAAAATAAAGAAAGTTGAAGTAGGGAGCTCAAGCAGAACCCACAGGTTAGAGAGTGTGAGGCCTGTGCAGCCAAGAAACTTGAATCTGCCCACACGTCTCTATTTTGACAGAAGATCGAAGACTTTAAGGGTGGTGACTGAAGATAAAACAGAACATCTCATCATCTTCAGAGATGATTTGAGAAATTTTACAAAAGAATAACTGACCAAGATGGCTGAGCTGACTTTATATGACAATCAAGTAAGGAGTCAACCATCTGGTCAACTGAGGAATGATCTCTCCAAGTTTCTGAAAGAGCAAGCAGAAAAGGGATTCCCATTTCTGCAGAAGAAGAAGAGAGAGATCAGAAGCCAAGCAGAAAGAGAGAAGAGGAAGAAGAGAATCAGCAAAGTACACATTTCTGAGCTTTCCCTCTCTGAGTCAAAGAAACAAAGAACTCTAGCAAGCAGCTCTCACCAGAACAGGAAGACCTTAAAAGAGTTCTTGGCTACGAGAGAAGTGATGAAGGAACCCAACTCAAGAGTACAACAATTTGGAAGAATCACATACATAACGTACAATCAACATGATGATTCGACCACTTTGAGAAATGAGTCTGGGATACCTATTGCAGTCATAAAGGAGGATGGAGATCTGCATTATATGCATCCTCAAGATCTACAAGATTTAATTAATGCAAGATTCCCAAGTGATGCCTCTGACTCCTCAGAACTTGACATGCTGAAGCAAAGAGCTGCATATGTGAAGAAACTAAAAGAAAGAGCTGAAGCCAAGAACAGAGGAAGAAGATAACAGAATGGAGCTAATGAATGATTGATTTTTTATTTTTGTTTATCTTTATATTTTGTTTGAGTTGTAAAAAAATTAGTTTGTAATGCCCATGTGGCAGAAT
The DNA here is from genome assembly GCF_021521415.1 of Bidens hawaiensis. NCBI lineage: Eukaryota > Viridiplantae > Streptophyta > Magnoliopsida > Asterales > Asteraceae > Bidens > Bidens hawaiensis. The sequence continues at coordinate 73,133 of NW_027495393.1, read as the reverse complement.
TCCAATTATGTAATAAAATGACATGTTCTTAAATGATTTGTCTAAAAATCTGATATATGTGTAACTTTATGCAGGTATGTTTTGGTGCATCTGAGCTTGTTCCAATCTAGGGGGAGATTGTTGGGTTGGATTTTCTACAAGGAAGATTGGAATCTTCTCAACCTCCTCAGAAACGGCTAAGTATGGAATTCGAGCAAGCCCAGACGATTGGAATCTTCTCAACCTTAATCGACTCGTCCTTGTTACATGAAGAACTTCCTTGCTCGTCCTTGTTACATGAAGAACTTCCTTGCCCTTGAGCTGCTCCTTGACTCTGCTGACCCAGCTGATAACTCTTCTAATAACCCTTGTTGTAACCCCTCGACTCCTTTTGATTGTACCCGCTTTGACCGTTACCCCTCTCATTCCATACTACCTCTGATTTGATTGATAACCTGCCTTTTGGGAATTACCTTGAAAATTCGGGTTTTGTTGTGTGTTCGGGTTTCCATAACTGAAGTTGGGGTGGTTCCGGAGGCCCGGGTGATAGGTGTTTGAATTCATATTCCCATTGTTGTATCGCCTCTCACCCTGAACGAAATTCACCTCCTCTTCTTCCTCCTCTTCTTCCTCATCTTCGTCCTCCATCACTACTCCACAAGTCGCCACCACATGGCCTATTCCTCCACAACCCTCACAAACTGGATACGCCTTTCTAGACTTACCTTTCTCTTTCACTCCTACCACTGATCCAACTTTCTCTCCAACCTAGCCATACGCTCATCCGACTCACCACTATCCACGGCTTTCAAAACTGCCCATTTTACCATGCGATTCGACTGAGCTTGCCTCTTCGAGTTCATTGCATGTCGTTCTAAATGCTGCCAATCTTCATTCTCATCGTTTTTCAAAAAGACCCATTTGTGGTCGACTGAAGATCACGCACATCGTTACTCGACAAGCCGTCGTGAAATGCTTTAATCAACTCCCACAACGCTATCCCATGATGAGGACAGGTCCTCAATAACCTCTTGAATCTCGTGAAAGCTTCATGGAATGTTTCGCCCGACCCATGCTGAAAATTTCTGATGGAGGTTTGGGCCTCGGATGTTCTTTGTGGTGTGTAGTACTCGTCCAAAAACTGCTGAGCTAGATCTTGCCAAATGTAAATACTTGCTGACGGTAGAGATAAAAACCACTGTTTTGCTAGATCTTTAAGACTGAACTGAAAAACCACTAGCTTGACTTCATCAGCGGTGAACCCTTTACTTGAGATGGTGGCACAAATCGCATTAAATTCGCTCAAGTGTAGGTATGGCTCTTCAGATGCTTTCCCATCAAAAGTAGGCATCCCGGTTAAGTTGCTTTGTCTCACTGAAAATGTTCTTCCTTCTCTAACCGGGATCACAATGTTGAGCGGGTTTGTGGCCACTTGTGGAATGAAAAGGCTTTGAACTCCCCGAACGGGCGGTGGAACAAATGCCCTTGGAAACTCGTACTCGGGAAATTGTGGCTCTGGAATCTCCTGTCTTCTTTGGACTCGACGGTTTCTTGGTGGTTGTGCGGGCTCGGGTGTTCGGTTTCGGGGGGGGGGGGGGGGGTTGTTATTGTCTTCTATAGTATCAACCCCCTTGCGCATCTTCCATCTCTTCTTCATCTTCAAACTCGTCGAATTCATCAAAAAACCTCCGCCGATTAACTACTCTTTCGAACTCAAAATCGAGCCGATTATTTGGCGGTTCAGACCTCATGGACCGATCATCTCTCATTTGATATCTTCTTTGAGCTCTTGGGTTTCGGTCTAGGTGAATGTGTTGGTGGAGTGGTGATAGGTCATTGAGTGGTGGATTTTGTGGAATATGTTATGGAATGGGTTGTTCTTGATTAGGTGGTGGGTTAAGATTGTCGGGTTGAAACACCGGTGGGATTGGGTATGGGTTATCTTCCTGTGATTCATGTCTTCTTCTTTTGGCCTCGAGAATTCACCTTTTCTTTGATTTGCTCAGTTTCTTCTCGCGGCTTTCTCAATCTCTGGATAAAACTGCAACACCCCCTTGTCTCGGGAAAATCTTGTATGCATCAACTTGAAAGATTAACTGTACACACCAAACAAGCACACCCCGCGTAAAATCAACAAAGAAAAGAAAGTAAACTAAAAATTAAACTAAATTACGCTAATTTAAACAAAACTAAATTAGCACTAAGCGCGTTGAGTCCCCGGCAACGGCGCCATTTTGACGTTGGCTGTCGCGGTCTACTCAAGAAATTAATTTTAATACTTAAATACCTATAATAAGTACGGGTAAGTAAGGTCGTCTCCACAGGAACTTAAGGAAAGTGCAAGTTTATTTAATTTATAACTAATTATTTAACCTAAGCGGACAGACGCTGTCAAGCGGTTTTTAGAAAAGATTTAATTAAAACTAAATGATTACTTAAAAGATTTGTAAATAATATTAATAAAAAGTATTCATTCTAGGTTCGGGTTATGTGTTCCATACGTTAATCACAGATTCTCTTGTCTTTGGTTTTGCAATAATTGCTAGTCCTATGGTTTGAATTATGATGACAAACAATAACTCAACCAAATTGTTGACACAAATGAACCCGGACTCCACAAGTGCCAATTCTATGTCTAGGACAACTAACTCAATGATAAGGTTTGATGATTCTAGTTCAATGACACAAGAGCTTAACCCTAAATGTTGATGAACAACAAAACAAACGTTACACAAATCAATAATCGCAAACACAAACCTTAATCAACCAAATAACTAATTAAGCAAGACAAATTCATATAAAATCAATCAAGCTCTATTCATTAAGCATAAGAATATGTTTTTAACATTATTTCACACAAAACCTTAGCCTAGAATGAACACACACGATTAGCCGGACATCGACACAATCGTTAAAGTACTTATCTTGATGAACATAAGATCTTAGGACAAACCGAAAGCTTCAGGATGATCGGAAACTGCTATCGGCTCTCTATTCTGCCTCTGGAAGTTGTTATCTCTCGAATAGGGTGGAAAAATCGTTTATATAGTGAAAAACCCTAACTTTGGCCGACTTAAGCATCTTCGTGTATCGCGAAGATGATTTGGCTTGCTCCTTCGCAACGCGTGAAGGACAAAATAGTCGGGCCTGATTTCTGCAACTTCGCGTATCGCGAAGTTGCCCCTCCTGCATCTTCGCGCCGCACGAAGATTTCACCAGAAAAATTATTTTATTCTCTTTAATGCCTCGTGATGTGTGCACTTCCAATCTCTCACTTCTAAGTCTTCATTCCAAGGCCGTAAATATCCTCAATAAGCTCCATAACTTCCAAGTTCCTGAAAACACATAATAACACTTGAAGTACCAATGTTCATCCATTTATTAACATAAATATAACTAATTAATAAATAAAACAAACTAACTTTTACCCAACCATCAGGCGGCCACCACCGCCGGCCGCCGCCGTCTTCTCCGGCCACTCCACCTCCTGCCGCCGTCTTCTACGGCCTGCTTCTGTAAGTCCCTAATCTGGATCACTACAATTATGATATCAACAATCTAGATGTTTGTGTGGAATTCCAACACTAGATGATTCAAGAACACAAGTAAACACAGACACGTAGAACACAAGAATGGCTTCAAAACACACGTATTATTATACGTCGGGTGCTTAAGCACTATCAATACAAACTCATCTAGAACAGCTCTTAGACGGCCAAAAACACAAGTGAATTAACAACCTTAACCCTATACAAAGACATCTATATATAGGGTAGCCAGCACACTGGCCCAACAAAATCCCAAAGCCCACCGAGAACCATAGAGTTCTCGGTTCACATAATATACCCGACTTAAGCCCAAAATACAAGCATAAACCACAAATATAGCCCAACATTCTCCCCCTTGGTTTATTGCTTGATCAAAACTGATTTGGCGGTAGACAATCATCGTCCATCTATAATTTTATTTAGGCCATTCGGCGTATATACTGTGGCTTCCAAATAGACACTTGGAGGTTTAGTGTCATATTTAGTGCCTTAATTTAAGACCTGGCTAGGAAACCAGCACAGGTCATGCCACTATCCATATGAAATAGATAAACATGATGTTTGTCATCATGAATAGCAGTGAATATTAGCCTTGATTGATTCAGAAAAGTTAAGCACGATGTATCTTTGGTAGAACCAACAAATCCTCGATCAAGGTTTGACCGAGAATGCTTCAAAAATTCTTCAAAACGAAGATCTCTCTGATTGACCAGAAGAATCTGGTCAGTCCATGCCAAAAACCTCAGAGCACTGTTTATCATCTTCAACATGCCACCAATCACCATTAATGACCAAACCTGTAACTACAATCAATGACTAAACCAACCATCAGTAAATTCAACAGAGAGCAAACAAGCCGTCTAAACGATGAATCAACAAAATCAAATCCTCTCAACCATAATGAAGTTCTTTACCTATTTAAAGAAATTTACTTGAGAATCTCAAAGGGACAAGAAAAGAAGTAAGGCGGCGAGATAGGTGAAAGATTTGATGGTTAGAATGAAAGAAGCTTTTAGAAGATAAAAGAAGTTGTGATTTTCAAGAGTAATAAGTGCCTTTATAGACCACCTGGTAACATCAAACTAGGCCGAGAACAGTTGTTTACAGAAAACATGTGGCCGAGAACCATTCACTGAAGGCAGAGAACTCTCAAATCTGGCCGAGAACGAGAAACGGCCGAGAACATCATCATCACAAGCAACTGGGACCGAGAATGATAGAGCCGAGAACTCAGAGATCATGTTTAACCGAGAACAGTTATTCTTAAAATTTCTCAATGCACTTTGAAAAAATAACCCGGTGCATGTGAAAATATTTTCTTAGAACATTTGTTTAGACACGAATAGATTTGAGGTAAAAACAAAATAAACAGAAAAATAAGAGTAAAATAAAATAAAACTAAAACAGAATTTATGTAACGTACGTAAATTTCCGATAAAAGATTTAGCCTTGTAGTGATTGCGTACACCTTCGGGCTTGACCCGGCATTCTTCTGAGAGCTCCTGGCCACCCTCGTAAACGTTTCTCACATAACTTTCCACCCAAGTTGCTACACACTTCATACTAGAGGGACTAGAGTGTAAATTATTATTTTATATCATAAAACAAACCCTAGCTTTTCTTTTTCCCTTGCCTGGCCGATCGCACAGCAGCAGCTACAATAGGCCTGCGATTTTCTTTTTTCCAGCCAACATTAAGGTGTAAAAATCTAATTCAAGGTTAGTCCCATGTCTCCTCTAGTCTTTTACGCCTTAAACCATCCTTATACATTGCGTATTGATCGTTAAACCGCTTGTTTTAGGCTTACCGGGTGGCTGTCCAAATGGGCAGTTTCGGGGCTGTTTCGGCTAAGGTTTTTACACCACAATCTTCTTAGATATGTCACTTACATCATATTAAAATTTCGTGGCCATTGGAGGTGTTTAGGTCGGTCAATCGATTTTAGTTCGAAAACTAGGATTTATCGGGTGTAGAATCGTCAATTGTTGAGTTTGATGCGTTAATCGATTGAATGACCAACCGAATCAGTTTGTACAGCCATAGGGGGGTTTAAGGGCTGTGGGAAAATCATTTTTGTGGTACTCGGGTCTGATTAGGTTGGTGATTAGTTAATCGAGTCGGTTGTGTGCAAATTTTCGTTTAAACATTAAAGTGAGGGTTGTAAAAAGGAACCGTCGACCCTGTCAATTCGGGTGACATAATTATGGATGTATGAAAAGGTTAAGATGGGAATTGGTCCATTTGGGGTTGATTTGTTTAGCAATTGGTTTTAAGATTTAATTACGCGCGTATTCGACTCGATTTGCATACCGACGGGTGAGTTGTGCATCATGGTTAGCCCCGACCATGATCGTAGTGTTGGTACATGATGTCAGTAGTTCAGTGTCTAGTGTCTGTAATCGAGTCGTTTGGATTTGTGTTTGTATGTAAGCGAAGTTAGCTCACAAGTTCGCTGATACAGGCGAACTTGTGAACTAAGCGAAGTTAGTGACAACTTCGCCTAAACATGCCAGGCGAAGTTGTCGTGATATATATGTCCTAGGTTACGGCTTAGAGAAGAGAGGATTCAATCAGTGTATTCAGTTTACGTGTAACGAGTCCAGTATTAGTGATAGATATCACGTGTTTTCCGGTTGCAATATAACGTGTTTGTGTTTATTGTAACGTGTGTTTAATCGTATCGTCTTCTACGCTCGTAACGTCTTACGTAGGGATTCCACACCTACGTAGAACGAGATATCTCGTGTAGATCCGACTGGGAACCTACAATTGGTATCAGAGCTTTTGCTCGATTGTGTGGTTCGGGATTATCACGCGGGTGTAGAAATCGTTCCATTCGACTATTCGCTGGACGAGTTTTCTGAGTTTTGTGTCCTACTCACCTCCTACAATCATAAACAACCCATAACACCTTCACAAACCTCGTAAAATCCAGAAATCAAACCTGCATATTCATCGTGTTCATCAGGCGAAGTTGCCGTCACTGTTCGTAGGGTTTCGGCGAAGATATAAGGTTAAGCGAAGTTATCCACAACTTCGCCTACCTTCTCAAGTTCGCCTGTATCAGCGAAGTTACCCACAACTTCGCCAACTTCACAAGTTCGCTTACCTTAAGCGAAGTTATCTACAACTTCGCCGAATCAGGCGAATTTAAAAAGGAAGCGAAGTTCAGAATCAGCGAAGTTCAGACTTAAGCGAAGTTATCCACAACTTCGCCTACAGTACTGTTAAAAATAAAATTTTTATTTTTCGGGTTTCTGTGTGTTTCGTGAAAGATGTCTTCAATCAACATTACGGAACTAGTTAAGATGGAAGTGGAAGCGGGTTTGGCTACAAAGGCACCAAAGATGCTTAAGAAAACCGATTATGTAGCGTGGAAAGATCGGTTTGAACAATATGTCAAGTACCAAGATGCTAAGATGTGGGTGTGCATACAAGATGGTTACATTCCACCTACTGCTGAGTATGAGGGTCGTGATCAGATCAAGAAATACAAAGAGATGGAAGAAGAAGAAAAGAAAATGTATGAGGCTGAAAGCAAGGCTCATGCAGCGATTACAATGGCTCTTCCACAAGAGATTCTACACACCTTCAGAAAGTATAAAACTGCTAGAGAGCTTTGGGAAGCGCTTGAAAACCGGTTTGAGGGTAATGTGGGAATCCGTGAATCTAAGATTAAACTACTTAAAACCCAGTTCTCGGTCTTCAAGTATTTGAAGAATGAATCACTTGATGATATCATCACTAGATATTATCATCTGATGACCGAACTCAACAATTATTCAATTGCTTACAAAGAAGATGAAATTGTTGAAAAGCTTCTTGATGCTCTCCCACCGAAATGGGAGATGTACACTGTGTTGATGAGAGAAGACAAAGACTTTGCCGACTATGACCTGGAAACAACAGTTAACAAGCTACGAACTTTTGAACTAAACATGGTTCGAAAAGAGACACCTACTGATCAGGTTCAAGATCCAGGAATGTATGGTGCAAAGGTTAATACAAGTTCAAGTTCGAATTCTGATTCGTCTGCTTACTACCAAAGGGAGAGTCAGGCGCTAACTCAACACATGAAGGTCATGTATCTCTCAACATGAATGGTGATGTGTGCTTTGTAGTTGGAGGATCAAATGCTTCTAACCCTCAAGCAACCAAGAGTAGTTTTACCCCAAGTGTTTCGAATAACAGCTACTCAAGGATGCCCATGAGTGTTAAATCTGCTGAACAGCAGTTTTCTCTCTATGCATCCTTTATTGCTTCGTATGAAAATTACATTCAGGGTAAGATTGTTGATCCAACAATATTGGAGGAAGACTATGATCAGATCGATGCTGATGATCTGGAAGAGATGGATCTGCAGTGGCAGATGGCTATGATTGTGAGAAGGGTTAAGAGGTTTATGAAGAAGACATGAAGGAAGTTTGTTGGTGAGAGACCTGGTTTTGACAAGTCAAAGGTGCGCTGTTATAACTGTCAACAGAATGGCCACTTTGCCAAGGAGTGCACGAATGAGAGAGTTGAACGTAGTCAGAACAGGTCGACACACCAGAATAGGGGTGGTAATGATAATAGAGCCATGATTTCCAGACAGAATGGGGAGTATAACTGGAATCTGCATGTTGAAGATGTGTTCGAACAGGCCAATTTGGCGAACATCGAAACTGAAGATAGTGAGAAAGTGACTGGCGAAAGTGAAGCTTACATGGCAGAAACTCAAAATGAAGCTTACATGGCAGATGTGAAAGACCAGCTCACCGAGGTAAGTACTAAACCCCCTTGCACTAAATGTGAAAATCTGTCTGAACAATTGACAACTATAACTGATCAGTATGTTAGTTTGGATGCTCAATTTAAAACCTTAAAAGAAGAACATCATTTCACTAAAGCTAGAGAAAATAGTTATAAAGTAAAAATAAAAGCTAGTGAAAAAGATATTAGAAGTCTTAAAGCAAATCTAGCTGAAAAAATTAAAGTAATTGATCTTAGCTATGAAGTGTTAGAAGAGAAAACCAAACTAATAGCTGAAAGGGATAAACAGATAGCTGATCACCAGGTGAAAGTGGTGGAACTAAACACGAAACTGTAACACCCCGCAACCGCAGCGGAAACGTAAACGGGATGCAACAGACACCTCTGATATCAACCACATTGTTTATAAAGAAAACTGAATACATTAATATACTTCAAATTACATTATCTTGTATTTCATTACCGTCTAGGTGATACACACATCATACAATATGATACACAATTCTATTTGTTATAATGTATCCTAACATCCTGCACGCAAATCTTACACACATCAAGCACTTAGCACGTAAGCAATCACTTCATCTTAATTGTACCTGAAAAGCATGTGAGAAAACGGGTCAACTACGAATAGTTGGTGAGTTTCACAATTCGAGTAAACCATGATAAATCATTATCATAAAATAATATTATTATCGATGTAATTATGCTGAGCCCACAAGTGAAACCTCTGACTATCACACACAACCCCGTGGCATATCCCCCGCCCACGGGCCCGTGGCATATCCCCCGCCCACGGAACTGCCCCAAACCGCTATGTCTAACATTACATAGCAAAATATATATCAACAACAAAATAGACATGTGCAACTGGCTGGGAAACATCAGCAAATCCATGCCGGACCAGTTGGGTTTGTCAGACCAATAGTACTATCCACACTCTACCGGCTTTCAGTTAATCACTCGTGTTCCGGGGCCTTAGAATGTTAGCAACTCAGACAATTACCATCTTAGTACATTTTCGTACGATCCCCGTACAATAAAATATATATAAATCCACGCAAATCCATGCGTTCAGTATGTATTTAAACATTTCCATAACAACATGCTTTCCGCCCCGGGAAAATATTTAAAACAATTCAGAAAAAAGGGGTTCGTGAAACTCACCTTAGCACATGCAAGCAGGTAACAACAATCATTATCAATTAACACGTCCAATCTGTAATATAATCCCTACGATCGTTATTATACACTTATTGTTTATATAATCTTTTAACCGTATCAACCGGTACATCTGGGGACACTGTTAACCCAGTACTGTACCCGAAATACTTCTCCGGACTCAGATTGTGATATCGTTTAGAGTTCCATGGTCACAATTACTATTAGTCGTTTTTCTCGTTTTGCGTGCCTAGCACGGTTATCCGTTTTTATGTTTCAAAAATGAGTTTTGGTCACACACGACCCGAAAATAGTGGTTGACTGATAATTTAATTAAAGATGTGAAATTATAGCTCGGTTTAGACGTCCCGATTGGCCGCGGGACCTGTTTCCGTCTTTGGCGTACCGGAAACTGTTAAAATAGGTTAAAATTACTCAAATCATCCGAATTATTTTCGGATGATTCATTTTTACTTGTTTAACTCATTTATATGAAAATAGTCCATTTTTAGGGTTTTATACACCAGTCAGCTCGCTTAAGCGAACTTTACCGGTTCACTCGTTTTAAGCTTTAAAAGTTTGTTTTTGCACAAATAATTATTCGTTTAATCTCGGATCTTGAAATTTTGCACAAAAGACTTTTTGACAGTGGGGAATTTTATAAAAATATTTCCATAATTAATTTTTATATTTAAAATTTATTTATCTATTTTTAAACACCATTAAACACTAAATATGTCGTAAATCCAAACGATCTTAGAAAAATCCCAAATTTCTCCTGGATGTCCCCTGCCATCCACATAGTCCCCTGTAATTTTTCCAGAACCAAAATCTTCTTTTACATGCCATTTTCACTAAAACCGAGCTAGAAAACCCTAGAACTCGTTTAACCGAAAAGCCTACTTAGACTTCTCCAACTGACCTCAAATTTTGTGTGTGACTTATACATGATATAAAAAGCGTATCTGAAATTTTCCAGAATTTTTCATGATATTTAACTATTTTTCACCATTTTTGGCCAAAAATAAGCATTAAATTCACCAAATATTCATCCTTTATCTAAAAATTACCAAAAATTCACAGAACTCTTATTTTCATGTGTAGAATATCCCTGTAAAATTTCATGACCTAACTCTAAACCATCAACAATCTGTCCCAAAACACATACACCGAACATAAACCGAATATACCTTTCGTTTTCCGCCACTACAAGCTACAAACTCGTCTTTCCGCCTTATCTACCACTAAACACAGAGCCTACAAACAACATACTACAATTCCAAGCAAGTTACACTCATGATCAAGCCTCTTACACTATAGTTTCGGTTATTGCTTTAAACACAAAGATTTAACCGTAAAAATTCGTTCTTGGTTCGTTTAACTCCTTTCTTGGACCAAGATCCCTTGTATAACCCGTATACATCACTTGATCATGCAAGAATCGGTTTTCATCTTCGAAACCTCATTTTCTTGCAATTAAACTCAAGAACCGAAGATGAACACGTGAATAACTCGATCATTACCTTGTTTTTCTTGGTAGAACTCTCGGTTTTTGGATGAAATTGTTGAGAGAATTGATGGATTGTTGAATTGTTTGTGTGAAAAAAGAAAAAAGGAATGAGATTAACCCATTGAATCCGATCGGGATTTTGAGAGGGTGGGGTGGGACCCACCTTTTCATCCTAGGCCACATGTTTGGATTCTCGTAATCCGGATAATGTTTTGGATAATCTGGTTCAGTTCGTTTTTTGGTTAAATGTCTAATTCGGCTTAAAACGAGGCTAAAACGGTCGTTTTTCGGCTTAAAAATGAAATTTATATAAAACCGATTTAAAAACTTTAAAAACTTAAACCATGACATTTATTAACTTAAAACATCATATCATTAATTATCGCGCATCTTTTTCGGCTTGATCGATCATCTCTTGCTCGGTTTGGTATTAAAGGTTTCGTTTAACGTACCGACGTACCATTAAATCGAGATTCTTTTTCTTTGCCGTACTTTACTTATCCCGAAGCATTAATGCTTCGTAACATCACTAAATATCATAGATATCGTCTATAATTGAACCCTCAATTCGTTCGGGTTTCAATAACATCCGATCGATTAATCGCATAATCAATACGATGAATTATATATTCACGTACAATCAATACAGTGAACCCTGTATCCTCGTATAATTACTATGGTAATTCATGTATCCGACATTAAATATGACGTAACTATTATCTACCGTTTAGGGTATACCGGGTTTCGTCGGAATCGTTACAGAAACTTGAGAAATTCAGAAATTCCACCGCTATACTTGATCACCTCGTTAGTGATCAAGGTTCCCCAGTTAAAAGGGGAGGAATTGGTTATCATGAAGTTCCACCACCTTACAATCATAATTACACTTATGATCCTAGTAATCAGAAATCTGTTGATGTTGATTATAGTCAGACAGTTCCGGTTAAGGTAACTAGTAAAGAACCAGAAGTTAGTAAAGGCGAAACAAGTAAGCCTGTTTCGAGTGTTAAAATTTCTGCTCCTAGTCCTGTCTCATCAAACTCGGACAAGTCATCAGAGTCGAGTGAGACAAAAGAAAAGGCAGTGTTACCAAAAAGTGGAGAGAAAAATAAAACAACTGGAAATAAATCTCCACTAAACCCGTATGTCCCACCATATGTGAGACAAACGGGCAGTAATGCAGCCTCATCATCTAAAACAACTATTGAAAAGAAAGTTGAACACAGGAGTTGTTTCAGATGTAATCAATTAGGACACCTAATTGCTGATTGCCCTCTCAAGCAGAGATTCAGAGGTATGAGGCCTTCAAAAACTGAAAACATAACTAACAGTAACTACAATAGTGGTAAAACTGAAAACTCATCAAAGTTCAGAAATTGGACTAAATCAGGTTTTCAAAGAAAAAGATCTCAGTTTTTCACTGCTAACAACCAAACCATAAGTAATAATTCATTTAATTCTCGAAGGTTTGGATGGCCTCATAATCAAACTCCAAGAAGGTATCCTTTTAGGACTTACAGGAATTATTCTGAAACTAACTTTGGACAGCTAAGGTACGGGATGTATCGACCCAAGACCAATAGGTCTTGGGTCCCCAGATTTTAATCATCTGCTTTAATCGTGCAGGAACAGTTGAACAGGGCTGCAAACAATCAATGGGTTGTGGATAGCGGCTGTTCCCGGCACATGACGGGTAACAAGAATTTGTTACACGATTGGAAAACTGTTCAGGGAGGAAGAGTAAGTTTCGCTGGAGAGAGCGGTGGAAGGATTACAGGAATTGGGACGGTGACTAACGGAAAGATGACGTTAGAGAAAGTAAATTTTGTTGAAGAACTGAAGCACAATCTGCTGAGTGTTTCGCAGATTTGTGACAAAGACTACACCGTGCATTTCACCAAGAATGAAGCGATCGTGCTATATCCTGGTTTCAAGATACCAGAGGATTGGATTGTTATGAAGGCTCCAAGAGAAAAGAATACGTATATAATGGACATGAGGTCGACTGAGATGGCCAAAGAAGAATCGTGTCTTCTGTCGAAAGCAACTGAATCGGAGTCCGAGTTATGGCATAGGAGAATGGGGCGTATTCATCTTCGATAAATGAACTACATTGTCAAGAATGGGCTTGTGCTGGGTGTTCCCTCGAAGAATTTCAACTTTGAAGACCAATGCTTATCGTGCAAAAAGGGAAAACAACACAAGAAATCCCATTGCACCAAGAAGGTTAACTCAATTGTCAGTACCCTAGACTTACTTCACATGGATCTCTTTGGTCCCGTGAATGCAAAAAGCCTAGGAGGAACATCTTACTGCTTGGTGATCACTGATGATTTCTCTCGATACTCTTGGGTATATTTCCTGAAGTCAAAGGATGAAACAGTTCAGATGGTGATAATTTGATTACCAAAGTTGAGAACATTACGGGAAAAAGAGTTAAATACATCAGGAGTGACAATGAGACTGAGTTCAAGAACTATCAGATGGAGCTCTTCTGCTTACAGAAAGGAATCGAACACCAGTACAGCGCTCCGTATACTCCACAACAAAATGGAGTGGCTGAGAGGAAGAACAGAACGTTAATTGAAGGAGCCAGAACCATGCTGGCTGATTCGAAACTTCCTGTGGTGTTCTGGGCTGAAGCTGTTGCAACAGCCTGTTATATCCTTAATCGAGTGTTAACCGTTAAAAGATTAAATAAAACATGTTATGAACTTATGCATGGGAGAAAGCCCAACTTGAGTGGTCTTGAACCATTCGGGTCCCTGTGTTCGATATTAAAGACAAATTCTAAATTTGGTGAAGTAGCCGACGAAGGAATTTTAGTCGGATACGTTGTTGGGACTCCCAACAGACGAGTCTTTAATACATCGACCAGCAAGGTTGAGGTGGTCTGTAACACTGATATCACAAGTTACAAATCACCAAAACCAAGCACGGGACCCACTGGGGTTTTCGACTATGATAGACTTTTCAAATCTTTTAACATACCTTACTTGGATTGTTCAGAAGTAGATGAAAGAATTTTTTCGAAGATGATTTATGATGAGGAAGACAATTATGTGCAAAGACCGAAGTATGATGAATGTCAGCCATCCTCGTCAAATGTTGTCAATACCCCTGCTGCCTCAACTGAAGAGGAATTCTACAATCCGTTTCACTCTCAACAACAATCACCCATTGATGAGCTATCTTCGAATCTGGAAGACAATCTGCAAGTTAGTGCGGTTCCGACTACGAGAGTTCACAAAAATCACCCATTGGAGAATGTGATAGGTGATCTGTCCGATGGTGTACAAACAAGACAAAGCTTGAATGAGCACACCTGTGTTTATACAAGCATTAAAGATTCAGGCATAATCAACGAATGCTTGTACACCTGCTTCATCAGCCAGATTGAACCAAAGAACTATCAAATGGCTTTCAAGGACAGCTCGTGGGTCGAAGCCATGCAAGAAGAATTAGCCCAGTTTAAGAAGATGGAGGTATGGAACTTGGTTGCAAAACCAAAGAATGTGCATGCAATTGGCACAAAATGGGTCTTCAAATGCAAGAGAGATGAGAAAGGGATTATTATAAGGAACAAGGCGAGGCTGGTTGTAAAAGGTTTTAATCAGCAAGAGGGGATTGATTACAATGAGGTGTTTGCTCCTGTGGCAAGATTGGAAGCCATTCGATTGTTTTTGGCATTTGCTGCTCATAAGGATATGAAGGTATTTCAGTTAGACGTGAAGAGTGCGTTCCTAAACGGTAAAGTCGATGAGGTTGTGTACGTTGAGCAACCTCCTGGTTTTCCTGACCCTGACTTTCCTGATCACGTATACAAGCTAAGTAAAGCACTGTATGGGCTACATCAGGCCCCTCATGCCTGGTACTCAACACTATCCGACTACTTGCTTGAGAATGGTTTTGAAAAGGGAAAGATTGATAGCACATTGTTCTTCAAGAGAAAAGGGAGCGACTTTCTACTGGTGCAAGTCTACGTGGACGACATCATCTTTGCTGCATCAAAAGTCGCCATGTGTCAGGAGTTTGAGGCCGTCATGAAGAAGAGATTTGAAATGAGTGCTATGGGTGAACTAACTTTCTTTTTAGGACTTCAGGTTGATCAGAAGAAAGATGGGATGTTCATTCATCAGACTAAGTATGTCCATGATGTTCTCAAACGCTTCAAGATGGAGGACAGCACTCCATACGATACTCCAGTCTGCGTCAACCACAAATTGGGTGCTGATTCAGACAACGATGCAGACGTGGACCCAACTCAATATCGGGCAATAATAGGTTCTTTAATGTACTTAACTGCTTCTAGGCCTGATATAATGTTTGTTGTTTGTCTTTGTGCTCGCTTTCGGGCAAACCCAAAGGAATCTCACTTGAAGGGTGCGAAGAGGATTCTACGGTATCTCAAAGGCAAGCCTAAGCTGGGGTTGTGGTATACGAGAGGAGGAGACTTGGAGTTGGTCGCCTACACAGATTCTGATTATGGAGGGTGCAATCAGAGTCGGAAGTCAACTACAGGTGGATGTCAGTTTCTTGGTGGCAGATTAGTGTCATGGCAATGTAAGAAGCAGACCTCAGTCGCGATTTCAACCTGTGAAGCAGAATACATGGCAGCATCTAACTGCTGCTCCTAGGTTCTTTGGATTCAACAACAGTTGCGCGATTACGGTCTGAATTTCACTCATACTCCTATTTGCATTGATAATACTGCTGCTATCACAGTAACTAACAATCCCGTAAAACACAGTAAAACTAAACATATTGACATCCGTCATCATTTTATACGGGATTGTGCTGAGAAGAAACTGATTGTGCTCGAAAAGGTTGATACGCTAGATAATTTCGCTGACATGTTTACGAAAGCGTTTGACAAAACTAGATTTCAAAACCTTGTTGAGCTGAATGGGATGATCAATCCCGAGTAACCATGTTTTTATCTTTATTAAAAAAAAACGTCACTATCGCTTAGAATTATGTCGGTTGCCTCAGTTTGAAGGACATATCTTCGGATATGTTTGGTCCTCATTTCTACTTGTTGAATATAAGGATAGCCATTAACCAGATGACTGAAAGTGACTGGGGCGGTTTATGATTTGTTTTTATTCTTTCGCTGAAAATTAGTCGATCATACTTAGTTAGAAGGACACATACTTGTATGTGATCGGTCCAGCTGATCCATTGGATCTTCGGGATAGCCATTTACCTGAAAACTTCAATTTGATCGGGGCGATTGAAGTTAAAAATTTTTCCGGGAGATGAAATTATTTTTCAAGTCTACTACTTCGTAAGAAGTTCCTTTACTATGTTTAACAGAAAATTGATCCAACCTTGGAAAGTGAAAGATATACTGATTCTGTGTGCTTAACTAGTGAAGTTATTAGGCCTCAAAGACTTTAGAACAGTCATTGTATGTCATGGTAGCTTTTTATGGTGCGTAAAAGTAGAAGTGATACTAACTAAATCTACTCGATTTTACGTGGAAACTTCTTAACAGTTGTGCATGTCTCCATATATATCTTTCCGAATGATAGGCCGAAAAGCGATTACCCAGTCATACACGAGCCCGTGAGTGTTCTGATTCCCGTGAAGATAGCGTGTCAAGATACTGCAGTGATCCAGATTCGGGACTTGCAGTAGTTTACTACTCTGAAGTCTGTGTAAATACTTAAAAAAAAAAGCAAGATAGAGAACGGGAAGCAGACTCCAAAGATCGAAGAGTTCCTACTATTTAATCAGACACTACGGGTCGAGGTCAACTCGGGGTGACTTGGGGAAAGCCAAATACGCTTTGAGAATAGATAGGAGGCATCATAATCTCTGAGTTGTTGCCCACTTAAGTTTTGAGCTTAATTGAACCGAACCCGTATCACAGAAACGATGAAAACCATTTTAAGTTAATTAACTGCTTACAACCTGTTTCTTTATGTCATAATACAGCTGAACACGGATCTATGTGACAGTCACGTAGTTAGTAGGATTCCTGTTCGGATCTTTCCTAAAACATGGTAGTCCCTATCCAGACTGAAATTTGATCCCGTGAACTTTCATTTTAAAATTTTTCTACTTATGTAGTTGTATGATTTTATACCTGGTTACTTGGTCTTGATCGTATCATTTAACACTTTAAAGGTTGTTTTTAAAACTTAATTGCAAATTGTTCAAATTATAGGGGTTTGTTTTGAAAATTTTAATACCGGCGAAGTTGTCCATAACTTCGCCTGCAATAGGCGAAGTTATCCACAACTTCGCCTGTATAATTTTGACCCTATATAAAGGAAATTAAAGGTCAAACTGGTTCATTATTTTTAAAACCCAGCGAACTTATCCAGCGAACTTAACCTCTAAACCCACAGCGAACTTATCGATCTTCATCTATGTTCTTATTCCAGTTTCTAATCCGTGCTTAAAGGTGTGTAGGGTAATCGAATCGATTAATCATGTTCATTAACGTTTATCATCGGTCGATTCGACCCGTTTCACGTCCTCGTTTTTTGAACCCTTAACAACCGATTTTCAAACGTATCTTTACGTGTTCATAATCAATCTAATCGTCTAAGTCGTCATTAAATCAAGTTTTACGAGATCCGCAAGCTCAAAATTGACCAAATCACGTCGTTCGATAAACCTAACTGATGCCGTTTCATATTCGGCGAAGTTACAGTTTAGGCGAAGTTGTCCGTAACTTCGCCTGAGGTTTAACTTCGCCTGATAATTATTTTTGAAACAGTTTATGAGGCGATGTTGTGGTTAGGCGAAGTTACCATTAACATCGCCTGGACCTTTTTACTTAACAGTTAACAGACGAAGTTAAAGTTGAAGCGAAGTTGTTTCCCAACTTCGCCCCACCTTTAACTTCACCTATACAGCAAAGATCACAACTTCGCTCATAGTAACAGGCGAACTTGTGATTTGCTTTGTCGCTTATCTAACTTAGTCTGTTTGGTGCAGATATGGCTGCTATAGGTGGTGCAGGCGGTGATGACGGTGGTGATAACCAAAGACAGTTCTTCCCGGGTCACAACATGTATATAACATTAGACTCGGAGGCGAGCGGAGTTAATGATTTCCGAGAAATCATCACATTCCTACTACGCTCGCGTATATTCCACGCGATTACGACAACACTGCCAATATCCTTGCCAAACATTGAGGATTTTTGGCAGACCGTGGAATATGATTGTAGGGTCGAGCCCCCGGTGATGCGAGCAACAGTCAACAATCACATTGTTCAGTTCTCAGCTGAACAAATCCGGGCGGCTTTACGTTTTGGAGATGAGACAAGAGATGACTCGACATATTTTGTAGCTCCTTTCCGTGATGGAGCGTTTTTGAGGATGGGATACTCAGGTCCCTTGGGAGATACCCAGAGAAGGAAGGGATTTTTGCTTGACCACTGGCGCTTTCTCATGCATGTCATGATTGTATGCATGTCAGGGAGAAAGGCGGGCACTGATGGCATGGGTGCGACCATGCAGTCGGCTATGACTGCTCTGACTTATAACAAGCGTTACAGCTTTAGTCAGATGGTCTTCTACGAGATCGATCGACAACGAAGAGCGGTGGCGCGTGAGAGATTTATCATGTATCCAAGATTTCTCCAAATGATCTTGAATCATGTTGCTCCAAAGCTACCTCAGCGCCGCCCAATCCGATACGTAGAAAGTGTGAGCAAAAGGATCTTTGCCCAATGCAGATCCTCCAGTGCGAGGAGCAAACCTGAGCTCCGTCCTCGGCATACTCCACTATTCGGGTAGTTGATCAACCCGGGGTATGTGCCTGCTCGTGGGGACGAGTTTCGGGACCCGGCACCACAACAGGCAGGAGCACCTCAAGCTATACCTGCTGCTCCTGTTGTGTCACCGGAGGAGAACATAGATCTTAACACAGAGTTTGGCGGTCAGGGATTTTTTGACATGGAGATGGTTGATCCAGAGGAGAATGTACAGGTCTCGGTTGAACGAGCTTCGGGTGTGAATGTTACTAGGGCAGCTATAATGGTGGCTGACTCAGATTCTGATGATGAATTGGCCGAAGCGTGACGGATTTTGGTAACACATGAACGGACTCATGGGAAAAGAAAGAGAGCTGATGATGATAGCGAGTCAGATTACGAGGAAGAGGAACAACAGTTGATTCGTAGATCAAGAAGGGAACGGATAGGTGCAGGATCGGGAGCTGGTGAGAGCTCGAGGGTGGTACGTTTCACCCCACCCGCACTGTCCGGTATGACAATGGTTCCCTCATCATTACAGGTAACAAGGCCAAGCGCCACGGACATTCCCGTGGTGGCTACCTCATCCTCATTTGGCCTCCCACTCACTTCATTTCAACTATCGGCTCCGGAGATTGTCTCGTTGCCACCTCCAACTCTTACTCCAACGGAGGTCGTGGCACATTTTATTGAGTCGACGGTTGTGGCCACTGCAGGGTTATCGGTGACGATACCACCTGCGGTTACGTCTAATTCTGAGGTCCCGGTTACATCGGCAATCCCTCCTCAGTACTGTAGGTTCCCTGGATGGATCTGCAAGGGATATCTCGATCTACACAGGTGCGGAATCCCTGCGTAGGTTGTTACGAGCGTAGAACACGAATCAAACAAACACACGATACGAATAAACGAACACACGTTATATTATAACCGAAACACGTGATATAATCACTGAATACAGACTCAATACTCTCTGGTTCTCACGTCTCTCGACTCACACACGTCTGTATACTATTACCTAAAACACTCTCTAAACAAGCCGTGACCTAGCGTATAAATACACGACAACTTCGCCTGATATGTTCAGGCGAAGTTGTTGCTTACTTCGCTTGACTAACAAGTTCGCCAGATAAGCGAACTTGTCAGTAACTTCGCTTAAACATAAACAAAACACAATTAACATTACAGACTCGATTACAGACACTAGACTATGAACTACTGACATTATGCACCAACAGACTCCCCCTTGGCAGTAGCCTCATATCTTTATCTTTAAGCACTTGTCTTGTAATCTTCATGCATGCACTCCCTCTCTTATACAGACCGTGACTACTCGCTGATATTTCCTCGCTTCGTCTTTCCAAGCAGGAATATAGAATATCTTCTTCTCGTTTAACACCTGCAGATCAGCTTTAGATAAATTAACAAGATGCATCGGATCATACACTCTTAGCACTTCTTGTTCGTCTTTGTCTTCCATCACGGCTTCAGCAGTCTGGCAATCCACATACCACCATTTCAGATCTTTCAGCACATCTTGAGGCATAGTCTTCATTGGAACCTCTTTCAAACACCGAATCGGCTTATATTTCATCACCATCCAAGGTTTGCCATCTGCTCTCATTCCTCTTTCAGTATCTTCAACTAATTTCCCTTTCTGTGGTTTTAAAAACTCAAACTTTTTCTCTTTAATACTTTCTTTCCATACTATCTTCCCAATAACTCTGGCCATATTATCATCACTTCTATTAATCAACCCCAACTTGGCCAAATCCTTCACCTCACACTCAGGCAAGGTATTCAACGATCTCAACGTCCTCTTAAAGTATTGGATCCCATCATATCTTTTCACCACGAACACTTTTAGCTGTTCATCATATAACCAACAGATAATGTCTTTCTTTGACTCAGCGTACCCTTTAATATTATAACTTTTCTTGAACATTGTAGGTACCACTGGCTTCTTCGTTTTGATAAACCAATGAGCATAGCCTTCCTTCCATCTAGGCTGCTCCTCCCATTCTGTATCATCAACTACTGTATCTTCACATACATTCGACTTCTCAACGGTTGGAAGCTCGTGTTCAACATTCTCCTCTACAATTTCACCTTCTTCAACATCATCTTCTATCACTATCTGTGCACCAATCTTCTCAATTTCTTCTAATGGCAGCACATCATCATCACACACATCATCAACATCTAACATATCATCATCCAACTCCTTCAAGGCATCGATCACATCATCTCCCATCTCCTCGTCATCTACCATCACCACCTCATCACCACCAGAACCGCCAGCTGCACCTGCAGACTCCCCCTGAGCTGTGGTTGTCCCAAGAGCTTGAGTAGTTCTTGGCAACTCACCACCTGCACCTTTCGATGCATTGGGATCATCGTCTCTGTCATTCTTCTTCTTTGTCCTGAGCTCGTCGCCTTTACAGCTCGTCTCCCCCTGAGATGCCAAGAACTCCTTCATAGCATCTACAATTTTTCCATGTTCAACCAGGAGGGACGACTGTAGTTGATTTTCTGCTACTAGGCGCTGAATAGCCTGGGTCTGGATAAGATTTATCCTAGATTGCTCTGCCACGACCCGCTCTAGTGCAGCTATTCTTTGCGAGTCTGATAGGGTTGCATCGAAATCGAACCTCATGTGAGATATGTCTTGAGTATACTGAGGAGGGATTTCGAATGAAACCGGGACATCAGAAGTAGCTGTGGACGTAACCGCAGGTGGTATCGTGACCGTCAACCCTGCAGTGTGAACCACTGTCGACTCAATAACCTGTGCAACAACCTCCGACGGAGTAAGCGTTGGAGGCGGCAACGATACAATATCTGGAGTCGTCAGCTGGAGTGTGATGGATGGGAGGCCAACAGATGATGATGTAGCCACCACAGGAACGTCCGTGGCGCTTGGCCTTATGACCTGTAATGGTGTAGGGACAATTGACATACCGGACAGTGCGGGCGGAGCGAAACGTATGACTCTAGAGCTCTCACCAGCTCCCCTACCTGCACCTGTCCTGTCCCTTCTTGAACGTCTGATCAACTTATGAATGTCTTCTTCTTCTTCTGACTCACTGTCGTCATCTGTCCTCTTTCTCTTCCCATACGTCCTCTCTTGAGTCACCATCATACGTCTTGCCTCATCCATTACATCATCAAAATCTGAGTCATCCACCGTTGTAGCTGCTCTAGTAACATTTACTCCCATACTCTGTGGAACCGAGACCTGTATATTTTCTTGAAGATCAACTCGGTCCATGTCAAAAAATCCTTGGCCGCCAAAAGCAGCGTCAAGGTCTACCTCTTCTTCAGCTGACACAACAAGCGCAGCAGGTACAGCTTGAGGTGCTCCCGCCTGTTGTGTTTGAGGATCTCTAAACTCGTCCCCATTAGCAGGAACATACTCCGGGTTGATTAAATACCCAAACAGTGGAGTATGCCTAGGACGCAGTTCAGGCTTGCTTCTAGCACTCGAAGTTCTACATTGAGCAAAGATACGCTTGTTCACACTCTCCACGTATCTGATAGGGCGACGATGAGGCAACGTGAGAGCAACATGATTCAAGATCATTTGGAGAAATCTTGGATACATGATGAATCTCTCACGCCCCATCGCCCTTCGCTGTCGATCAATCTCATAGAAGACCATCTGACTCAAGTTGTAACGCTTGTTATAAGTCAGAGCAGTCATCGCCGACTGCAAGGTCGCGCCCATCCCGTCAGTGCCTGCCTTCCTCCCTGACATGCAGACAATCATTACGTGCATGAGGAAGCGCCACTGATCGAGCAAGAAACCTTTCCTTCTTTGTGTATCCCCCAAGGGACCAGAATATCCCATTCGTATAAATGCTCCATCACGGAACGGAGCAACAAACTCTGTCGGGTCGTCCCTCGTCTCCTCTCCGAATTGCAAAGCCACCCGGATTTGTTCAGACGAGAACTGAACATCCTGACCATTTACCGTTGCACGCATCACCGGGGGGTCGACGCGGCAGTCATATTCCACCGTCTGCCAGAAATCCTCAATGTTGGGCAAGGAAATCGGCAGAGTTGTCGTAATGGCGTGGAATATCCGCGAGCGTAGCAGGAATGTGATGATTTCGTGGAAATCATCTACTCCACTAGCGTCTGGGTCAAGTGTGATATACATGTTATGACCCGGAAAGAATTGTCTCTCATTATCTCCTCCATCATCGCCACCAGCACCTCCAGCACCAGCAACAGCAGCCATATCTGCAACAAACGAACCAAGTTAGATAAACGTTAAGGCATAACACAAGTTCGCTTGTTACCATGAGCGAAGTTGTGATAAAATCTGTATAGGCGAAGTTAAAGGTGGGGCGAAGTTGGGAACAACTTCGCTTCGTCTTTAAGTTCGTCTAATAACTAATAAGTAAAAAGGTCCAGGCGAAGTTAATGATAACTTCGCCTCACCACAACATCACCTCAGGCGAAGTTAAACCTCAGGCGAAGTTACGGATAACTTCTCCCAAACTGTAAGTTCGCCTGAATCTGAATCGGCGACAGTAAGGCGATTCAAACGACGTGCAGTTGGCGATTTTGGAGATCGAGGACTCAAAAACGCAAGATTTTAAGAACCTCTGGACGATTAGTTTGTTCATGACCACGTAAAAACAATGTTTGAAATCGGTTTTAAGGTCCGACCGACCGAGGTCACGACAGAGATCGAAACGACCGTCGATAAACAAGAATGAACAGATAACACGAAGTATCGACACCACATACCGTGAATTGATAATCGAAACTAAGAAAGAAAAAAGAAGAAGGATTCGAAAATTTTATCGATAAGTTCGCCGAGGTTAATCGTGAGGATAAGTTCGCTGAAATCAGAAAATAATAAACTGTTTGACCTTAAAAATTCCTTTATATAGGAGCGGAGTTATACAGGCGAAGTTGTGGATAACTTCGCATAGGGCGAAGTTATTCACAAGTTCGACGATATATCAAATTTTACAAAATCAACCCCTATAATTTGAACAATTTGCAATTAAGTTTTAAAACTTCCTTAAAGAGTTACATGACACGATCAAGACTAAGTAACCAAGTATAAAATCAACAACTACATAAATAGGAAAAACTTTTAAAAATTAAAGTACAAGGGATCAAATTTCAGTCTAGACAGGGACTACCATGTTTTAGAAAAGATCCGAACAGGAATCATACTAACTACGTGACTGTCACATAGATCCGTGTTTAGCTGTATTATGACATAAAGAAACAGGTTGTAGGCAGGTAAATAACTTAAGATGGTTTTCATCGTTTCTGTGATACGAGTTAAGTTCAATTAAGCTCAAAAATTAAGTGGGCAACAACTCAGAGATTATGATGCCTCCTATCTATTCTCAAAGCGTATTTGGCTTTCCCCAAGTCACCCCGAATTGACTTCGACCCGTAGTGTCTGATTAAATTGTAAGTATTCTTCGATCTTTAGACTCTGCTTCCCGTTCTCTTTCTTACATCATGATTGACATTTTAAGTTAAAGAATGTCTCAATGACTTATAATTTTTTTTTTTTTAACAAACACATAGAGAACAACTGCAAGTCCCGAATCTGGATCACTGCAGTCTCTTGACACGCTTTCTCCACGGGAATCAGAACACTAACAGGCTCGTGTATGACTGGGTAATCGCTTTTCTGCCTATCATTCGGAAAGATATATATGAAGACATGCAGAACTCTTAAGAAGTTTCCACATAAAATCGAGTAGATTTAGTTAGTATCACTTCTACTTTTACGCACCATAAAAAGCTACCACGACATACAATGACTGTTCTAAAGCCTTTTAAGCCTAATAACTTCACTAGTTAAGCACACAGAATCAGTATATCTATCATTTTCCAAGGTTGGATCAATTTTCTGTTAAACATAGCAAACGAACTTCTTACGAAGTAGTAGACTTGAAAAATAATTTCATTTCCCAAAAAAAAATTTTTGACTTCAAACGCCCCGATCAAGTCAAGTCTTCAGGTAAACGGTTATCCTGCGAATCCAATGGATTAGCTGGACCGACCACATACAAGTATGTGTCCTTCTAACTAAGTATGATCGACTAATTTTCAGCGAAAAAATAAAAAGACATCATAATCGCCCCGGTCACTTTCAGTCATCTGGTTAATGGCAACCCTCATACTCTACAAGTAGAAAATGAGAACTAAACATATCCGCGGATATGTCCTTCAAACTGAGGTAACCGACATAATTTTAAGCGATAGTGACATTTTCTTTTTTTATATATGCACAAAAAGCATGGTTACTCGGGATTGATCATCCCATTCAACTCAACAAGGTTTTGAAATCTTGATTTGTCAAACGCTTTAGTATATAAATCAGCGAAATTATCAAGCGTATCCACCTTTTCAAGCACAATCAGTTTCTTCTCAGCACAATCCCATATAAAATGATGACGTATGTCAATATGTTTAGTTTTACTGTGCTTTACGGGATTATTAGTTACTGAGATCGCAGCAGTGTTATCAATACAAATTGGAGTAAGTGAGAAATTCAGACCATAGTCGCGTAACTGTTGTTGAATCCACAGAACCTGGGAGCAGCAGTTGGATGCTGCCATGTATTCTGCCTCACATGTTGAAATGGCGACTGATGTCTGCTTCTTGCATTGCCAGGACACTAATCTGCCTCCTAGAAATTGACATCCTCCAGTAGTTGACTTCCGACTCTGATTGCACCCTCCATAATCAGAATCTGTGTAAGCTACCAACTCCAAGTCTCCTCCCTTCGCGTACCACAACCCCAGCTTAGGTTTGCCTTTGAGATATCGCAAGATGCTCTTCACACCCTTCATGTGAGATTCCTTTGGGTTTGCCTGAAAACGAGCACAAAGACAAACTGCAAACATAATATCAGGCCTAGAAGCAGTTAAGTACATTAAAGAACCTATAATAGCCCGATACTGAGTTGGGTCCACATCTGCGTCATTGTCTGTCTCAGCACCCAATTTATGGTTGACGCAGATTGGAGTATCGAATGGAGTGCTGTCCTCCATCTTGAAGCGTTTGAGCACATCATGGACATACTTGGTCAGATGAATGAACATCCCATCCTTCTTCTGATCAACCTGCAATCCTAAAAAGAAAGTTAGTTCACCCATAGCACTCATTTCAAACCTTTTCTTCATGACGGCCTCAAACTCCTGACACATGGAGACTTTTGATGCAGCAAAGATAATGTCATCCACGTAGACTTGCCCCAGCAGGAAGTCGCTTCCTTCTCTCTTGAAGAACAACGTGCTATCTATCTTCCCTCTTTCGAACCCATTTTTAAGCAAGTAATCTGATAAAGTTGAGTACCAGGCACGAGGTGCCTGATGTAGTCCATACAACGCCTTGTTTAACTTGTACACGTGGTCTGGAAAGTCTGGGTCAGGAAAACCCGGAGGTTGCTCAACGTACACAACCTCATCCCATTTAGGAACGCACTTTTCACGTCTAACTGAAATACCTTCATCTTCTTATAAGCAGCAAATGCCAAAAACAATCTAATGGCTTCCAATCTTGCCACAGGAGCGAACACTTCATTATAATCAATCCCCTCTTGTTGATTAAAACCTTTAACGACTAGCCTCGCCTTGTTTCTTATAATAATCCCTTTCTCATCTCTCTTGCACTTAAAAACCCATTTTGTGCCTATCGCATGCACATTATTTGGTTTTTCAACCAAAGTCCAAACTTCCATTTTCTTGAATTGAGCCAGCTCTTCTTGCATGGCTTCGACCCACGAGCTGTCCTTTAGAGCCATTTGATAATTCTTTGGTTCAATCTGGCTGATAAAGCAGGTGTACAAGCATTCGTTGATTATGCCTGTCTCCTTAATGCTTGTGTAAACACAGGTGTGCTCATTCAAGCTACGTCTTGTTTGTACACCGGAGGACACATCACCAATCACATTCTCCAAAGGGTGATCTTTATGAATTCTCGTGGTTGGAACCGAACCGACATGCAAATTGTCTTCCAAGTTAGAAGAGAGCTCGTCAATGGTTGTTCCTTGCTGAGAGTGAAACGGATTGAAAAATTCTTCTTCAGGATAGGCAGCAGGGGTATCGATAGCATTTAATGAGGAAGGTTGACATTTATCAAACAGCTGTCTTTGCACTAGATTTTCTTCCTCATCAAGGATCATCTTCGTAGCAACTCTTTCTTCTACTTCTGCATTATCCAAATAAGGTATGTTAAAAGACTTAAAAAGTCTATCATAGTCGAAAAACTCAGCAGGTCCGTTGCTTGGTTTTGGCGGTTTGTAACTTGTGATATCGGTGTTACACACCACTTCAACCTTGCCGGTCGATGTATTAAAGACACGTCTGTTGGGAGTCCCAACAACATAACCGACTAAGATTCCTTCATCGGCTACTTCACCAAATTTAGAATTTGTCTTTAAAATCGAACAAGGGGACCCGAATGGTTCAAGACCACTCAAGTTGAGCTTCCTCCCATGCATAAGCTCATAACACGTTTTATTAACTCTTTTAACAGTCAAGACTCTATTCAGGATATAACAGGCTGTAGCAACAGCTTCAGCCCAGAACACCACAGGAAGCTTCGAATCAGCCAGCATAGTTCTGGCTCCTTCAATTAACGTTCTATTCTTCCTCTCAGCCACTCCATTCTGTTGCGGAGTATACGGAGCGCTGTACTGGTGCTCAATCCCTTTCTGAAGGCAGAAGATCTCCATTTCATAATTCTTGAACTCCGTTCCATTGTCACTCCTGATGAATTTTACCCTTTTTCCCATAACATTCTCGACCTTGGTGATCAAATTCTTCACCATCTGAGTCGTTTCATCTTTTGATTTCAGGAAATATACCCACGAATATCGTGAGTAATCATCAGTGATCACCAAGCAGTATGAAGTACCTCCTAGACTTTTTGCATTCACGGGACCGAAGAGATCCATGTGAAGCAATTCTAGGGTACTGGCAATTGAATTGACTTTCTTGGTGTGATGGGATTTCTTGTGCTGCTTTCCCTTCTTGCACGCTAGACATTTGTCTTCAAAGTTGAAACTTTTCAAGGGAACGCCCAGCACAAGTCCATTCTTGACAATGTGGTTTATCTTCCGAAGATGAATGTGCCCCATTCTCCTATGCCACAATTAGGACTCCGATTCGCTCGCTTTTGTCATAAGGCATGATTCTTCCGTGGCCATTTCAGTCGACCTCATATCCATAATATACGTATTCCTCTCACGTGGAGCCTTCATCACAATCCACTCCTCTGGTATCTGAAAACCAGGATGCAACACAATCGCCTCATTCTTTGTAAAATGTACGGTGTACTCCTTATCACAGATCTGCGACACACTCAGCAGATTGTGCTTCAATTCTTCGACAAAGTTTACTTTCTCTAGAGTCATCTTTCCATTAGACACCGTTCCCATTCCTGTAATCTTGCCTCCACTTTCTCCAGCAAAGCTCACTCTCCCTCCTTGAACAGGTTTCAAATCGTGTAACAAGATTTTGTTACCCGTCATGTGCCGGGAACAGCCGCTATCCACAACCCAAAGATTATTGGCAGCCCTGTTCAACTGTTCCTGCACGATTAAAGCAAAAGATTAGAATCTAGGGACCCAAGACCAATTGGTCTTGGATCTATACATCCCGAACTTTGGCTTTCCAAAGTTAGTCTCTGTATAATTCCTGTAAGTCCTATTAGTATACCTCCTTGTAGATTGATTGTGAAGCCTTCCAAACCTTTGTGAATTGAAAGAATTATAACACTTGGTTTGGTTATCAGCAGTGTGAAACTGAGATTGGTTTCTTTGAAAACCTGAATTAGTCTGATTTCTGAATTTTGAATGGTTTTCACTTTTACCAGTATTATAATTACCATTAGGCTTAGTCTCAGTTTTGGTATACCTCACACCTCTGAATCGCTGCTTCAGAGGGCAATCTGCAACTAGGTGCCCTAATTGATTACACCTAAAACAACACATATGCTCAACTTTCTTTTCAACAGTTGTTTTGGATGTCGAGGCTGTACTACCGCCCGTTCGTCTCACATATGGTGGGACATACGGGTTTAGCGGAGAACTCTTTTTAGTTGTTTTATCTTTCTCTCCACTATTTGGTAATACAACCTCCTCCTTTGTCTTACCCGACTCGAATGACTTATCCGAATCTGATGAGACCGGACTCGGAACATAAATTTTAACACTTGACACAGGCGGACTTGTTTCGCCTCTACTAACATCTGGTTCTTTACTAGTTACCTTAATTGGAACTGTCTGAACAACCTCAAAGTCAACAGATTTCTGATTACTAGGATTAAAAGTGTAATTGTGATTATAAGGTGGTGGAACCTCATGATAACCAATTCCTCCCCTCTTAACTGAGGAACCTTGATCACTAACAAGGTGATCAAGAATAGCAGAGGAATTTCTGAACTGCTCAAGTTTTCTATTCAGTTCCACCACTTTCACCTGGTGATCAGCAATCTGTTTTTCTCTTTCAGCTATTAGTTTGGTTTTTTCTTCCAAAACTTCATAGCTTAGATCAATCACTTGAATTTTTTCAGCAAGTTTTGCTTTTAGACTTTTAATATCTTTTTCACAAGCTTTTATTTTAACTTTATAGCTATTTTCTCTTGCTTTTGTAAAATGATGATCTTCTTTTAGAGTTTTAAACTCAGCATCCAAACTAACATACTGATCAGTTATAGTTGCTAATTGCTCAGACAAGTTTTCACATTTAGAACAAGTAGGTTTAGAACATACCTCGGATAGCTGGTCTTTAACATCAGCCATGAAAGCTTTTTCTTCTCCAGTAGCTTTCTTACTTTCTTCATTTTCAACATTTGCCAAATTTGCCTGTTCAAAGATTTCTTCAGAATGCAGGTTCCAGTTATATTCACCATCTTCTCTGGAAATCATGGCACTATAATCTTTACTACCCCCATTATGCTGTGTAGACTTGCCTTGACCACGTTCTACACGCTCATTTCTGCACTCCTTAGCAAAGTGGCCGTTTTGCTGACAGTTGTAACATCTTACCTTCGTCTTGTCAAACCCTGGCCTTCCACCGACAAACTTTCTTCCGGTCTTTTTCATAAACCGTTTCACTTTTCTCACGATCATAGCCATCTGCCATTGCAGATCCATTTCTTCCAGATCATCAGCATCAATCTGGTCATAGTCTTCATCCAACATAGCTGGATCAACAATCTTCCCCTGAATGTAGTTCTCATAGGAAGCAATAAAAGAAGCATAGAGAGCAAACTGCTCTTCAGCAGATTTGACACTCATAGGCATCTTAGAGTAGTTGTTGCTAGGAATACTTGGAGAGCAACTACTCTTGCTTGCTTGCGGTTTAGATGCACTAGATCCACCTGCTACAAAGCAAACATCACCATTCGTGTTGACTGACACATGCCCCTCATGTGATGAGTTGGCGCCCGACTCTCCCTTCGAGTAGTAGGCAGCTGATTCAGTCTTCAAACCTGAACTAGAGTTGACTTTAGCACCATACATACCTGGATCTTGAACCTGATCCATAGGTGTCTCCTTTCTAACCATGTTAAGCTCAAAGGTTCGGAGCTTGTTAACTGCTGTCTCAAGGTCATAGTCAGCAAAGTCTTTATCTTCTCTCATCAACACAGTATACATCTCCCATTTTGGTGGGAGAGCATCAAGAAGCTTCTCAACAATCTCATCTTCTTCGTATGCAATTGAATAGTTGCTGAGTTCAGTCATCAGATGATAATATCTGGTGATGATATCATCAAGTGATTCGTTTTTCAGATACTTGAAGACCGAGAATTGAGTTTTGAGCAATTTGATCTTCGAAGCACGGATTCCCACATTTCCTTCAAACCGGTTCTCAAGAGCTTCCCAAAGCTCTCTTGCTGTCTTGTACTTTCTAAAAGTATGAAGGATCTCTTGTGGAAGAGCCATAGTGATAGCAGCATGAGCCTTGCTCTCGGCCTCATACATTTTATTTTCTTCATCTTCCATTTTGTTGTACTTCTTGATCTGATCACGACCTTCGTACTCCATAGTTGGTGGAATATAACCATCCTGGATGCATACCCACATTTTCGCATCCTGGTACTTGACATATTGTTCGAACCGATCCTTCCAAGCAACGAAGTCGGTTCCTTTAAGCAACTTTGGGGCCTTAGTAGCTGACCCTGCTTCTACTTCCATCTTAACTAACTCTGAGATGTTAATTGACGACATCTTTCTCAAAAACTAAGAAACCCGAAAAACAAAAAAAATTTCTTCTGAAAAGTACTGTAGGCGAAGTTACGGATTACTTCGCTTAAGACTTAACTTCGCGGAAGAACTTCGCTGATTCTTAACTTCGCTTGAGGTAAGCGAACTTAGGAGGTAGGCGGAGTTGTAGAGAACTTCGCTTGAGTTAGGCGAACTTGAGAAGGTAGGCGAAGTTGTGGATAACTTCGCTTAACCTTATATCTTCGCCGAAACCCTACGAACAGTGACGGCAACTTCGCCTGATGAACACGAAGTTTCTGCAGATCTGATTTCTGGGTTTTTCGAGGTTTTTGACGGTGTAAAGGGTTGAATACGATGGTAGGAGGTAAGAATGACACAAAAACACAGAAAACACGTCCCGATAATAGTCGAAACGGGACGATTTCTACACCCGCGTGAATATCCCGAACCACACAATCGAGCAATAGCTCTGATACCAATTGTAGGTTCCCTGGATGGATCTGCACGGGATATCTCGATCTACACAGGTGCGGAATCCTTGCGTAGGTTGTTACGAGCGTAGAACACGAATCAAACAAACACACGATACGAATAAACGAACACACGTTATATTATAACCGAAACACGTGATATAATCACTGAATACAGACTCAATACTCTCTGGTTCTCACGTCTCTCGACTCACACACGTCTGTATACTATTACCTAAAACACTCTCTAAACAAGCCGTGACCTAGCGTATAAATACACGACAACTTCGCCTGATATGTTCAGGCGAAGTTGTTGCTAACTTCGCTTGACTAACAAGTTCGCCAGATAAGCGAACTTGTCAGTAACTTCGCTTAAACATAAACAAAACACAATTAACATTACAGACTCGATTACAGACACTAGACTATGAACTACTGACATTATGCACCAACAAGTACACTCACGATATATCTCATATGAGGTTTGATTTTGATGCAACCCTATCAGACTCTGAACGAATAGCAGCACTTGAACGGGTCGTGGCAGAGCAGTCAAGGATTAATCTTATCCAGACCCAGGCTATTCAACGCCTAGTTGCAGAGAATCAGATGCAGTCGTCCCTGCTGGTAGAACATGGAAAAATCATAGATGCTCTGAAGGAGTTCTTGGCATCTCAGGGGGGAGACGAGCTGTAAAGGCGATGAGTTGAGGACCAAGAGGAGAAATGATCGAGACGATGATCCCAATGCATCGAAAGGTGCAGGTGGTGAGTTGCCAAGAACTGTACAAGCTCTTGGGACTTCCACAACTCAGGGGGAGTCGACAATTGCAGCTGGTGGTGATGATGTGGTGGTAGTGGAGGTTGAGGAGATGGATGATGACTTTATGTGTGATGATGATGTATTACCGAGTGATGAGATAGAGAAGGGTGAACAGATTGTGATTGATGATGAGATAGAAGAGGGAGAGATAGTAGAAGAGAATGTAGAGCATGAGATTCCAGAAGTCGATAACGCAGATATGAGTAAAGAGATGGGAAATGATGAGACTGAATGGGAAGAGCAGCCTAGATGGAAAGAAGGCTATGCTCAGTGGTTAGTCAAAACGAAGAAACCAGCGGTCCCTACTATGTTTAAGAAGACTTACAACATTAGAGGCTATGCTGAAGCGAGAAAAGGGATTATTTGCTGGATATACGATGAGCAGTTGAGGCTTTTCGTGATTAAGAGATATGATGGTATTCAGTACTTCAAAAGAATGTTGAGATCGTTGAACACACTGCCAGAATGTGAAGTGAAAGACTTAGCCAGATTGGGATTGATAAATCGAAGTGATGATAATATGGCTAGAGTCATCGGGAAGATAGTATGGAAGGAGAGTATAAAGGAAAAGAAGTTCGAGCTGCTGAAACCACAGAAGGGTAAACTTATCAAAGATAAAGATAGAGGGTTGAGAGCAGATGGCAAGCCTTGGATGATTATGAAGTATAAACCGATCCGGTGTTTGAAAGAAGTGCCGATGAAACAGATGCCCAAGGATGTGCTGAAAGAGCTAAAGTGGTGGTATGTAGATTGTGAGACAGCTGAAGCAGTGATGGAAGACGAAGATGAACAAGAGCTGCTGAGAGTCTATGATCCGATGCATCTAGTGAACCTGTCTCGAGCTGATCTGCAGGTGCTGAATGAGAAGAAAATCTTTTATATTCCTGCTTGGAAAGACGAAGCGAGGAAATATCAAAGAGTTGTGTCGGTATGTGTACGAGAAGGAGTGAATGCTTAAAGATGAAGATTCAAGATTGTTGAAGATTACGAGACACGTGCTTGAAGATAAAGATATGAAGCTACTGCCAAGGGGGAGTCTGTTGGTACATGATGTCAGTAGTTCAGTGTCTAGTGTCTGTAATCGAGTCGTTTGGATTTGTGTTTGTATGTAAGCGAAGTTTGCTCACAAGTTCGCTGATACAGGCGAACTTGTGAACTAAGCGAAGTTAGTGACAACTTCGCCTAAACATGCCAGGCGAAGTTGTCGTGATATATATGTCCTAGGTTACGGCTTAGAGAAGAGAGGATTCAATCAGTGTATTCAGTTTACGTGTAACGAGTCCAGTATTAGTGATAGATATCACGTGTTTTCCGGTTGCAATATAACGTGTTTGTGTTTATTGTAACGTGTGTTTAATCATATCGTCTTCTACGCTCGTAACGTCTTACGTAGGGATTCCGCACCTACGTAGAACGAGATATCTCGTGTATATCCGGCTGGGAACCTGCACGTAGGGTGGACTTGGTTAATTGAAGGGTTTTAGGGGCTGAGGTAAAGTAATTGGGTTTGGGTTGGGCCTCGGGCCAAGTTGTTGGGCCTCGGGCCAAAGTGTTGGGCTTGAACTGCCCATTAGGCAAGTGTGTTCTTACGGTCTAGTTTTGTGACGCGTTGTGTACAAATTAAAGGTTCTTACTTGTGAGTGTGCACTTAGGGATTTCCTAGCTCGTTGCAGGTGTTCGGTTGATTTCAGGTGAGTTCATGATGCCCCTTTTCACTCTTTTTAAGTTTTGGGCTAGCATGCACACCTAAGTGTTTTCTTACTTGATGGAATGTTTTAAACTATTTTGCATAGGCTTGCTAGTATTGGTAGGCCTTGGAATGTTATAGAATGTGTGTATGTATATATATTATTGTATGGCCAATATTTGGCGAATGTTGTAGTCGTTATCGACTACGGAATGTTATTATTGAATGGTGATCTTGGTTGGGCCAAACTATACGACTTAGGTTCTTAAATCCTGTGGCGGGCCCTGAAAAGCCCGTGAGGGGGAGGCTCGTGTGGCATGATCAACATCGAATGTTACGTGTTTGATTTGTAGGTGTGCTCGGCCCTGAATGTTATTATTGAATGGTGATCTTGGCCTGGCCAAACTATACGACTCAGGTTCTTAAATCCTGTGGCGGGCCCTGAAAAGCCCGTGAGGGGGGAGGCTCGTGTGGCATGATCATCATCGAATGTTACGTGTTTGGGTTGTACGTGTGCTCGACCCTGAATGTTATACGTGGATGTTATATATATATATATATATATATATATATATATATATATATATATATATATATATATATATATATATATATATATATATTGTTATATATAGGGATGTTACGTATTTGAGTTGTACGTGTGCTCGACCCTGATGTTATTATTTGGGTGGTATTTATAGGGATATAAATATATGGATGTATATAGATATCTAAGTACGAATACTTAGTGTTGATGATGGCCTAACTGTTCGTATCCCGTATTATATTTTAAACTCTTGGAATGTTTTATAATCTCGTTTTTATATTTAAACTCTCGAAATGTTTTATAATCCCGTTTTTATATTTAAACCCAATGAATGTTTTATAATCCCGTTTTTATATTTAAACCCAGGGAATGTTTTATAATCCCGTTTTTATATTTAAACTCTTGGAATGATTTATTTAAATATCTATTATTAAAACTTGAACTCACTCAGCTTAAGCTGACTTTGTGTGTATGTTAGTGTGAGTTTCAGGTTTAGAGGAGGATGCTTACCGCTTGGATGTGCTCGAGACTACTTGGACGGTTGAAGGCATACTAGTCGGAGATTAATACGCAAACTGTTTTCTTTTTATTTATTACTTTAAACATTTAAATTATGGTTTTGGGAACTTGGTTTTAGTACTTGTGATTTTCCGCTGTTTATTACTCTGAAATGATTTTTAATGAGATGAAATTGTTTGACTTTAATTTTTTTTTTAAAAGTTTTGGATATGATTATCAACTGTAGGATTCCTGGGATTCGGGGTCTTACAATTTACCTATTCAGTCTTTAGAAAATCAACATATATTGGGATCAAATTTCAGCTATTTAAAACGAACCACCCTTTTATGATAAGATCCGAACATGAGATCACATTGATTAAGGTACTTTCACAATGATTCATTTTCAGCATTATTGTGACATAGTGAAAAGGTTGATAGCAGGTAATTTTCATGATTTTCATTGCATTAGTGATATGATTAGATTCGATTAGGCATAAGACTTACATGGACATCACTTATGGACCTCTGATGCCCCTTATCTATTCACAAGGCGTATTTGGATTTCCCCAGATCACCCCAATTTGACTCCAACCCCTTAGTACTTGATCAAAATACTTTTCTCTATACAAAATGATTTTAAGCTTTAAGGTTGAACGTTGGACTTACATGCCATCCGGACTTACAAGCCTTACATTCAGGATGTTTACGACTTATTAAAGTGCCCCATCCCTGTAGTTCCCTGGGACCCCTTTAAGCTTTTAGAAAACAATTTTAATGACAAATTATAGTAAATTTTTTTAACACAAATATGAAATGTAATCTTTTTGACGATCAAGATACTAACGGGCTCGTGTATGACTAGGTAATTGCTTTTCTGCCTATCATTCGGAGAGATGTATCAAGGGACCTGCAAATATCTTCAAAATAACTCTCCACGATAAGTTTAGCAAATTTAGTTTATATCACTTCAAACTTTTAATTATCTTGAAAAGCTTCCACATACATCAATAACTAATCAAAAACCTTTTTAGCCTAATAACTTCACACGTTAGGCATTCAAAATCAATTTATCTGTCATTTCTCAAATGTTTGATCAATTTTCATTTAAAAATACTTTAAGCTATCTGAAAAGCTTTTAGCTGAATAATAATATCATTTCCCAAAATACAGTTTAAAACTCAGTCACCCCAGTCACTCTTAGGTTTCAGGTAAATGGCTATCCCGTATGTCCACGAGTGGTTAACAGGACCAAACACATATTAAATTACATGTCCTTCCAACTTAGAGTTACCGACATAATTTTAAGTGAAAGAATTCAAAACACAAAAAAACATCACAATCGCCCCAGATGCTTCCAATCTTTAGATAAATGGCTATCCTGTGATTCTACAAGCGGATCACCGGACCAAACATATACAGGGACATGTTCTTCAAACTTGAGCAACCGACATAATTTTAAACGAGAGTGATTTTTACACACACATACTATTTTTTTTTGGTTTTTTTTTTAAATTTTTACGCACACACTAAATTTTTGGCTTTTTGAATTTTCTCCCCCTAAAATTGTACAAATTAAGAAAATATGTACGAGTTTACACTAAAAAAGATTCAATCCTCGAAACGAAGCATTTTAAGAAGGCTCACAAGCACATTAAATTTGGCAGTTCCGACC
Source organism: Bidens hawaiensis (assembly GCF_021521415.1). Classification (NCBI taxonomy): domain Eukaryota; kingdom Viridiplantae; phylum Streptophyta; class Magnoliopsida; order Asterales; family Asteraceae; genus Bidens; species Bidens hawaiensis. Next base: position 36,550 of record NW_027495393.1, on the reverse strand, counting down.
GGTTTTGTAAATAAGTCCGCCACATTATTATCAGTGTGAATTTGTTCAAGGTGAATCAATTTTCGGTCATAACAGTCATGAATAAAATGAATTTTAATATCGATGTGCTTGGTTTTAGAATATTGAACTGGATTCTTAACAATTGCAATGCAGCATCATTATCACAAAAAATGGGAGTATCAAGAAATTCCAAACCGTAATCCAGCAGCTGGTTTTGAATCCAGATAACCTGAGAACAGCAAGCTGATGCAGCAACATACTCCGCCTCAGCGGTCGAAGTGGACACCGTTTGTTGTTTCTTACACTGCCATGAAATGAGACGATCTCCTAAGAACTGGCATCCGGCAGATGTGGACTTCCTGTCAATATCATCTCCACCATAATTGCTATCAGCAAAAGCATAAAGATTAAATTCTGATTGTTTGGGATACCAAAGACCTAACTTCGGTTGTCCCTTCAGATATCTAAAAATACGTTTAACAGCAATTAAATGAGAGAGTTTAGGATTAGCCTGGAAACGAGCACACTGACAGACTGCAAACATGATATCGGGTCGGCTGGCGGTGAGGTACATTAGAGACCCGATCATTGATTGATAGTATGTTTGATCTACGGGACTCCTTTCCGGATCAGGTGACAGTAAAGGCCTTTCCGCCATGGGAGTGTTAGCACTCTTGGAGTCTTGAAACTCAAAATTTTCGAGCATATCCTCAACATACTTTCCTTGATGCAGCAAAATTCCCACCGAACTTTGGCGAACCTGTAACCCCAAAAATGTTGTCATCTCACCCAACGAACTCATCTCAAATCTTTTCTTCATAACTTCTTCAAAAATTCTGCACACAATTCAGCATTGGTGGATCCAAAAATAATGTCGTCTACATAGATCTGGACTAAGATCAAATCTTTTCTGACAGTTTTGCGGAACAGGGTTTGATCAATGGTTCCTCGCTTGTAGCCATGATCTAGAAGATGTGCTGTCAATGTAGCATACCATGCTCGAGGAGCCTGATGAAGCCCATACAATGCCTTGTCTAACTTGTAAACATGATTTGGCCTTTGGGAATCAATAAAACCCGGTGGGTGTTCCATGTATATCTCTTCCTTGACCTCGCCATACAGAAATGCAGTCTTAACGTCCATTTGATACACTGTGAACCCCATAAATGAAGCCAAGGCCAGAAAAATTCTGATGGCTTCAAGTCTAGCCACTGGAGCATAAACCTCAGTGTAATCCAACCCATCAACTTGACGAAACCCACGAACTACCAATCGAGCTTTGTTTCGAACAATAACCCCGGTGTCATCTTGCTTGTTTCAGAACACCCATCTCGTATCAAGTGCTTTCTTTCCCTTCGGTAACTCAACCAATCTCCAAACTTTCAACTTGTCAAACTGATTTAACTCTTCATGCATAGCGTCTACCCAACTGGGTTCCTGAAGGGCCATGTCTACTGTCTTTGGCTCTATCTGAGATATGAAACAGGAAAACAAACAACTGTTTATATTTCCAATCTGACTTCTGGTGGACACGCCCGTTTCAAGAGGACCTATGACGTTCTCAATTGGATGATCTTTCTGAATTCTTGAAGGAAGTAATTGATCGGAAACATCACTGGTAGAATTCAGGTTTGACAAATTCACGTCAATGTCAGCAAGGGAGCTCTTCCATCCGGAGGTCGCTGTACTATGTGAGTACGAAATGCTGGCGACATATTCATTTGGAATGACATCGGGAAATAGTGTGCTCCCGAAAATCTGACGAATAGGACTCTCCCCCTCAACTGTCGCGGTATCTTCAGACGGACTTTGCGAATATTCATTTTCTGGAACTGCTTTCGGCTGAGAAACAGATGCGGGTTTGTCGTCATTAACTGGTTCTGGGACATCATCTTCCAGGAGTGGAGAGATGTGGGATACTGCATGTGAGTCATCTTTCTCAGCATCCACTGTAGTGCTGCCTGAAGGTTCTGTGTTGATGACCGGAAGCACATTGAACGGTGTGAAGAGTTCATTATAATCGAATAACCAGTCCGGACCAACACGAGCATCAGTCTCATTTTCTTCCAACCAACGAACATCATAAGATTCTAGAATCTGTTTGGTAGACTTGTTGTAGACTTGTTGTAGACCATGTAAGCAGTATGGCCCGCATAACCAACAAAGTAGCAATCATCAGCTTTGGCCCCAAATTTCAGAGTAGACTCGAGGTTCAGTAGAGTGCATGGGCAACCAAAAGCTTTGAAGTACGCGACAGTAGGCTTATGTCCATAGACAATCTCATAAGGAGTCTTCATTTGTGATTTGTTGATTATCACCCGATTCTGAACATAACAGGCCGTATTAATAGCTTCTGCCCAGAAAAATAATGGCAGCTTAGAATCACACAACATCATCCTTTCCGCTTCAAAAAGAGTTCGGTTTATTCTTTCAGCCACACCATTTTGTTGTGGTGTCCGTGTTGAACTATATTGACGAAGCACTCCCCTCTCTGAATAGAAATAATTTAATGATGCATTCTTGAATTCTGTACCATTATCACAACGTATTCCTTTCAGCTTCAAGTTCAGTTGGTTCTCCGTGAGCACTATAAACCTTTTGATCAAATCTGAAGTTTCACTCTTATTCGACAAGAAAAACACCCAAGTAAAACGTGAGTAGTCATCAGTAATAACAAGATAATAAGAGCTACGTGAAAGACTTAAAACATGCACTGGACCAAAGAGATCCATATGTAGCAATTGAAAAACTGATGAGATTGTGTTGATCAATTTTGGTTTATGAGTTTTTCGATGATGTTTACCCAAGGCACAAGCCACACATTTTTCAATAGTAACAAAATCTTTAATGGGTAAGCCACGGACCAAATCATTTTTAGCAAGACGATTTAAATTTTTCATATTAGCATGACCAAGACGACGATGCCAAAGCATAGCATTGTGTTCCGACACTTTTGAAAACAAGCATGTTATTTCATCAGGAACATTTTTGTTCATGTCGATTACATAAGCATTATCTTTTCATTGTGATCGAACAAGAATCCAGTCTTCTGGTATAATGATACCAGGTTTTAAAATCAAACATTCTTTCTTAGTAAAGTGAGTTGAAAACCCTTTGTCATAGATTTGTGACACGCTCAGCAAACTGTGCTTCAATTAAGGAACGAAATTAACATTTTCAAATTTTAGAACATCGTTACTTACAGTACCCTTCTGTGTGATCTTTCCCTGTTCTCCTCCCGCAAAGGACACATACCCACCGTTAAAGGTTTGAATGTCGTGTAGTTGGAAATGTCTCCTGTCATGTGCCTGGAACAGCCACTATCAACATACCAAGGTCTGATGATATTCCTCCATATTTGTCCCTGCACAAAGCGCGGAATTAGTTAGATTTTGGTACCCAGTCCATAGTTACACTGGGTGACCCTGATGCATTTAAAGTTTTCATGGGTTGCCATGACATGTCCCTTTTATCATCAAACGTGGATTTTTCAGATTTCTTTGCCGGAGATTTAGGCAACCATTTGTGTCTACCATTGTATGATTTGGCATTATATGTACGAATGGTTGCCGTAGCCTCCGGTGTTTTGGGGTTGGAATAAGACGAGGTTGTCTTTTCCACACGTTTTGGCTTAGAATTTGTGTTCGCTTTTGAATCCGAAGCACCTTTTCTAATAATCTTTTTTTTAAACATTTTAGGCTTGGTCTGATGAGAACTAAACCTGCCAGATTTGTTGCGGTTCCAATCATCGTCAGAGGGATTAGCCGGATAATGCCTGAATCTTTGCATGTATGAATTGTGAGGCATATAGGGCATATTCCTCTGATAAAATCCATAATATGGAATATATGGACGATGTGGACAATTTCTGGCAATATGACCAGGAGTGCCACAATTAAAACAAGTTTGACGTTTTATGTAGAAATCATTTTGGGCAACTCCTCGTCTGGACTGGTTGTGTGGACCAGTTTGCTAAAAATTGTGATGGCCCTTTTTTTCATTATTCACATTATTCAGCTTATCACCTTGTTTGTCATTAGAGCATCCCTCTTTAACAAATTTAGGTGGTAAGTATTTGTTGGATTTTGAATTTTTAATTTTATTTGAAACCACATTGTCAGAATTCAAACTATCAACCGAATCAACCACACAAAAATCCTTGCTCTTTAAAACATAGCCCACAAACAGTCGGAATAACAGAATTTAAAACAGGCAGTTTTAAAGGAACAGAAACAATGTCATTATTAAATTCAAAACAAGGGTTGTCGTCCTCATCAGTCCATTCCCTGACATTTACTTTTTCTGCACATGAAGCAAACACGTTAGAATCGTTCACTCCTGAAGTGGATGCATTCACATGTTCAGATTTGTCATTCTTATCATGTATACCGTACTTCATGTCCTGTACCTTTTCTTCCTGTTCTTTGGTGACAGGAAGTTGAACATAGTTGTCATTGTAAGGTGAGGGTACCTGGCTGTACCCTAATCCCTCACCTTCCTTTTCCTTCTACCATAATTGATTATCAATCATTGAATTTACTACTTTGCTGGAACCCTCGAATTTTTTAAAATCAAGTTCAGCTCTTTCAAATTTAGCATTTAAGTTCAAAATTTCCAATTTGGAGGCTTCCACTTTAGCAGTTAATTCAGCAATTTCCTGCCTGGCATCTAGGTGGTGACAACACTTTATGCTGAATTCAGATTTAAGCTTAGAAAGATCCTTTTGATTTGATTCTATTTTAGCTAAGAAGGATTTTTCATTTTTCATAAGTTTAAAGTTCTCTGATTTTACTCTTTCCATGTCTCTAAGCAAGTTATCATTGTGGAGTTTGTATAAATTAATTTTATCAACACAATCTAGAGAACATGGTTGAAAGCTTACCTCAGATGAGCTGGGGGAAGTGAAAGCCATGAATGCGAATTGGAGTTCCTTGATTTGCTCCTCAGCAGCATTTTCTTCCTCAGCATCCTCAACGTGAACATAATTGGCTGTTTGATTGCCAATGTTGAGAGCATCCATCTGATTATCCCAAGAAAATTGTTGGGCAACCAACCCTCTTTCACCATTTCCCGAGCTCTCCCTAACTTCTCCTCTAACATTTCCCACTGGAACCAGTGCCCTTTCGGTGTTTCCTTCTTTTGCTGGGTTGGTACATTCACGAGCAAAATAACCTGGCTCGTGACAGTTGTAGCATCTCAGAGTATTCTTGTTAAAACCCACCTTTTGGTTGTTTGGCGTATTCCAATTGTTCCTTCCCGTTCTCTTAGTGAACTTCTTGGCCCGAAACACTGCCATGGCGATTTGCCAAGCGATATCCATTTCTTCAACATCATCTGGATGGATTTGATCAAGCTCAGCAGCAACAACAGGTTGAACCAAATCTCCAGCCAGGAATGTGTTGTAGCAGTTCATGAATCCCGCTATTAAAGCTATGTTCTCTTGAGTTTCCTTTAAGATGGAGGGAGTCTGACTGGAAATCTGATTTGAAGCAGCACCGGACGATTGAGGTTGACCACTTTGAGCAAGTTTAGTGAAGAAAACTGGATTTGGTTGAGATGGGATGGAAGACGGTTGGCTCTGAGTGGACTTAAACATCTGAAAGTTTCCTTGAGGCGGAAGCTGCTGAGTGGCCTTAAACATTGAAAAGGTGTCTTGTGAGATGAGGGCATTGTTGGGAGCGACGTTGTAACCAGGAGCACTGTAGGAGTTTGCATGGTTTATTGCACGTTGCTTGTCATCCATGTCACAAGCCTTAATGGTGGCCATCATCTCCGAGATAGACATTCTGTTGAGATCTTTTGTCTTCTTGATAACCGCAACATTCATATCCCAGCTTTTGGGCAATGAGTTTACCAACTTGTTGTTCATTTCAGATGTTGCCAAATAGATGCTTGCGAATCTCATCTCAGTCACAAGAGCTATGAATCTTTGAAGTTGTGTTTCCAACGATTCTCCCAACACATGATTGAACATATTAAATTTCTGTCGCAACAGATCTTGGCGACTTCTCTTCATGTCTTCATTTCCTTCATACACCTCAATTAACGCCTCCCACAAATCCTTAGCAGATTGAAGTTCTCTAAAACTTAAAGCAATCTCAGGTGAGAGAGCCATAGTTAAGGTTGATAGGGCACTTTCATCTTCTTCAACTTTAGCAAAATCATCATCATCATACTGTGCAACACGCTTCACAACAACTTCAGTTGAATTCTCACGTTGATACGTGATGATTTGGGGTCCTCTAACGATGCTTCTCCAGATCTTAGCATCTTTCATCTTAAGATACTTCTCAAAACGAAATTTCCATTCACTAAACCCCTCATGAGACAAGAGACGGGGTATACGAGTGGTGGTCCCCATTATAGTCGAGTTCTTGATGGAGTGAAGTGTTGGCTGAGACATTGCTATTCGTTAACTGATCCATTTTAAATTAGTTTAAGATTAATTTCAGTCCAGGAAAGTTTTATAGTCCAAGTATCAGGCCCAAATCAAACTAATCAGGCCCAAACAGATCCTACAGTTTACTAAGCCGAGAACCAAAAGTTGACCGAGAACTACTTGCAGCCGAGAAAAGATGCCGAGAACTACAAGAGTTGACCAAAAACCCAAAGTCAATTAAGAACTGATTTAGCCAAACACTAGATGTAGCCGAGAACTGACAGACTTGGTCGAAAACTGGCAGATTTGGCCGAGAACCAACAGATTTCACCGAGAACGACCAAATGATAGCCGAAAACAATGAAAATTGTCCGAGAACTTCTAGGAAACCCAAAGATGCTTTGACCAGATAATTTTGGTAACAAATTAAATCCCGAATTCTCTGGGATTTGAATTTTAACCAAGTTTAGGTCAATCTTCAACAAAAAAAAAACTCTTTCCTTCTCCGACGAGAGTATCACCGGAAAATCAAACATAACCACCAAAGATCAAAATCTTGAATCCTTGATATCACAATAACAAGCCTGAATAGGTCTAACGCTCTGATACCAATTATAAGTCCTGAATCTGGATCACTACAATTATGATATAAACAATCTAGATGTTGGTGCGGAATTCCAACACTAGATGATTTAAGAACACAAGTAAACACATACACGTAGAACACAAGAATGGCTTCAAAACACATGTATTATTATACGTCGGGTGCTTAAGCACTGTCAATACAAACTCGTCTAGAACAGCTCTTAGACGGCCAAAAACACAAGTGAATTAACAACCTTAACCCTATACAAAGACATCTATATATAGGGTACCTAGCACACTGGCCCAACAAAAGCCCAAAGCCCACTGAGAACCATAGAGTTCTCGGTTCACATAATATAACCGACTTAAGCCCAAAATACAAGCATAAACCACAAATATAGCCCAACAGCTTCTAAACCTCTAGATCTCGAACAGACACAGGCATCCAGATCTCCGGCCTGCTTCTCCTGATAATTTGAAAACTTTATAAAAGGGAAAAAGGCAAGGAAGATGAAGACAAGCAAGCACGTGATCTGCCAATATTTTACCTGCAAAAAAAAAAAGAAAAGCTTTTCTGTTTAAACATTGCATTGTTCTCTTGTCACAGGCATCCATTCACCCTCCAGTCCAATCACCGAATAAAAAGCAGGTCGGAGGTCGGAGGCTGGAGAAGCAGGTCGGAGAATCAGAGATCTGGATGTTTAGAAGAATGACATATCCATATGCTGAGAAATGAGATGTCGTAAGCAGTCGCGAAACGAGAAATGAGAAACGAGATGTCGTAAGCAGTCGAGTAGATTATCGGAGCCTGATTATCACAAAATGCAAATAAACTATTAGAATCATCATCAAACAATTAAGAATAACATTGGATGTGAAGTTGAATAAAAAATTCAATCAAGTATCTCAGAGAGCGGTACATCAAAATAGAGCTTGCTGGAAAGTATTCGCTTCCGTCGGAGTGCGTCGGATACTCCGACAGATGAAGGCTGAGTGGACATGGTGAGGAAACAACGGTGAGAACGAGAAGCTGACGTCAGCGTGCGAAAGTTGAGTAAGAATAAGTGGAGTGGCAGTGGCGTCGGAAACGACGATTGAGAGGTGATGGTAGTGGCGCACCCTTGTGTTCGAGATCTGGAGGTTTAGAAGCAGGCCGGAGAAGACGGCGGCGGGAGGTGGAGTGGCCGGAGAAAACGGTGGTGGCTGCCGGAAAGCTTGGTGGTGGCTATTGAGGAAGAAGAGGGGAGGAGAGAGATAAAGAATATAAATATATATTAATTGTTTTTTATTGTTTTTCTTTATGTATTAAAACACTTTTCAATTAAATAGGTAAATTGACCAATTTGCCCTCATGTGCAAGGAACATAACCTAACTTAACGAGAAAATCTAACCAGGTAAGGCAAAAAGGACAAGCGCTGTTGGATTTTGAAACGTAAAGGACAAAAAAGATCAATTTTGAAGATGAGGGACCACGAGTGAAATTTAGGTAAAAGATAAAGGACAATTTCTGTAATGATTATATTAATTATATTAATTGAAGAGAGGGAATGTCTTTATTATTGCATTTACATCTTTTTCATTTACTTTTAAATATTTAAAATCTAAAATAAAACTAGTGACTTATATTCATTTCTCGCAGTAATGTTATTTCTCGCCTGAACTTAAACACACACACGCGCACAAACACACATATATGTATAGAGAGAGAGAGTATGCATAAAATGAAAGCTTCAATGAGTTAAGAAAACTCTTGAAACTCAGTGCATTGATATAATGCTTCCACATCTGTCATTTTAATTTATGCTAGATTTGTTCCTAAGGTTAGTAAAGCCTTTTTCCTTTTCATACTATGTCTATGCTAACACATTTACTGATAATGTCGAAAATCATCATTCTACCAAGTGCCACCATTTCTATTCATCATATATCACTTTGATTAGTTTGCTAATAAATAATTAATATTTACATTAATATATCTCTTATATTTAACAAAAAATAATTAGTATTTAAATATGTAAATCCAGTAAAAACAAAAAAAATTGTAAATATATAAATACGCAAATATATAAATTTGTAAATATGTGAAAAACAAAAAAATATTTAAATATGTAAATCCGGTAAAAAAAATAAAATAATATTTAAATTTGTAGATTTTCTTATACAAAATAAATAAATACGTAAATATATAAACATAAATTATTTAAATATGTAAAAACAAATGTAATATATGTTGTTACATTTAATACAAAATATCGAAAAATAATAAAAAATGTTTCATAATTTTTTTACATTTTTTTAACTTTTAAGCATATTTTTCATAAGAGAGAAAATGTAACTTTAGAGTTTTAAGAGCTTCAAACTTTAATTAAAAACATGTGATTGAAAAGTAGTTTTTAAAGTTTCTTTAACTTAAGTGGGTTTTTATTTTATCCTAACCCATCTTTAAACAAATAATATTTAGTTATGTAAAAACAATATGCAAATACATAAAAGAACTAAAAAGTACGCAAATATGTAAATATTTAGAAAATGTTGAATTTTAAAAATGAATCCGTAATTCAAAAGGCCTCATATATTTAAAACGTACTTTTAAATTAATTGATCAAGCTAAAGTAAATAATACTCACAAAAATTTTATAAGTTTATTATCATGAAAAAAAAATATGACATCATGAGCTTTCATTTCCTATAAATGAATATATATTATCACTAAATGAGCTTTCTATTCAAAAGGAGGTTGCAGCGCAGCTTGTTGCCCGTTTGCCTGCCACTTTATTATAATCATTTTGATTTTAATAAGAAATAGCAGACTAAATGAAAAACAAATAAAATGAGACTTGATTTGATTGTTCAGTAAATGTTATAAAGTAAAAAGAAAAGGAGGGGCAAGAGAAATAATATGTATAGCTTTTTTTGTACTATAAATTTTTAAATTATAATAAAGTAACTTTAGAATCCTTAAATTAATCTCATCCATAGAACAAAGTTGATCAATGGTAAATATAGGGTTTAGTGGGTTTTTACAACTCAATGGGGTTTTTAATTTAACCATGTCATATATATATATATATATATATATATATATATATATATATAGGTCAAGTTATTTTACAAAGGGAGACAAAAATGAGAAGGATTTATAGTCACACTAAAAAAAACCCCTTCAAAAAAATTAAAAAAAAATCATAACTCAAAATTTAATAAAAACACAAAAATGTTTCCACCGTCTTCCTCGTTATTAGAAAAAAAAACAAAAAAACAATGTTGAGGGAAAAAGATCATTGTGTTTTCTTGTTTATCATTATGTTTTGTGTTTATTTTCATCATTGATTGTGTCTTTTTCCTTAACATTGTGTCTTTTTTTCTTAATATTGTGTTATATATATAGGATTGGGTTAATTTCAGAAGTGTTTTTATTGTGAGAAGTGCGAGAAAAGATTCTGGCTAATCATAAGTTTTCTTTTTAATTTAGGATTATTTAATTGTAGAAGTATATTAGTAAAAAGTTTAGGAGTTTCTTTTGGTAATTAATACTAATTAATGTTAAGTTACAAATGATTATACATTTATTTTTATTTTTAATTTGATTTAATCTTTAAACAATTCATAAAACAAAACCATCATACTCATACTATAAGAATATAAATATATTAACCATCATAAAAACAAATACATACACAAATCATAATATTATCCTACACATACAAAAACTAGTACATGTTATCACCTGCACATATCACAATATTTATACATGCACATAACTAGTTCATGTTTAACCTATACAAATCACAATAATAACCTACATATACAAATTTACTTCAGGTTATAGCCTACCAATTTGTATTTACCAACACATATAGGGGAGATTTCAAATGAGAACCACTTTGAGTTTTAAGAACTCGAAAGAACTCAATGTAACAAAATTTTGTTTGAATTTTTTTACACATGCCTAATATATGTAGGTTACATATACGTAAAAAAAATTATGTAATTTTTTATGCACCGAGTTGACTTTTTACATATGTGTAACAAACGTAAAAATTAGTGTAATCACTTATATCTTTATTTTCTCTCATACTTTAATTTTTTAATCAGATTTAATCCCAACCACATAATCTAATTCATTTAATTAAATGTGTGGCCAATAATGGAGTTATTAAGTTCTTAAAACTTAACAAAGTTCTCAAAATATCCCTCGCATATATATATATATATATATATATATATATATATATATATATATATGGTAAGGATCCTAAGAGAACCATTGACAAATTGAGAACTTTGAGAACCATTTTGGACCACTAAAAAAACCTTTAAAAAATTATAAAACAAAAAAAAACGAAAATTTTAAAAAAATAAAAAAAAACCAAAATTCTTATATTTCATTCCGGTTTCATTAAAGAAAACCGAAATTTTTTTCTTTTTAATTCGTATTATACATATACACATATGTATACTTTCATTTAATCTCTAGTTACATAATGTACACATATGTACATTATCATTTACCTTAAATTATACATATGAGTATAGGAAAAAAACATGTGTGTACATATTATACATATATATATAATAAAAAAACCGATTTTTTTCTTTTTAATTCGTATTATACCTATACACATATGTATACTTTCATTTCATCTCTAGTTACGTAATGTACACATATGTACATTATCATTTACCTTAAATTATACATATGTGTATAGGAAAAAAAACATGTGTGTACATATATGTACATACTAGTTTGAGGCCCATATATTACACGGGTAATTGATAAAAAATTTTAAACTTTAACCATTAAAGTGAAATACAATCAATAAAATAATCATATATTGTTAATACATTAAAATTACAGAAATTACATAATTAAGATTACACAAATATGTTACAAATAAGTAAAACCTTCCTTATACACTACATTTGTGATTGTATTGGTCGGCATACATTGTTTATCAAAAAATCAAAATCTTTAGTTCGTGTCCGCTTGTAACTCTTGATAAGGTTACATATAGGTATGCTTAATCTTCTGTGTGATAAATAAGGTTCAAGTACATACCAACCCTAGAATGATAATGTATCCATGAAACTAACAAAAAAAATATTCATGCACATAAAATATCATACATTTTAATCAATTAATATGCTGTCATTTGAGATCATCTGCTCATGTTTATCAAAAAAATATTATTATCCCAAAACCTAGATTACCTGAATGTTGTTGATATAATCATCCTTAGAATCTTTAGAATTTATGATAAATTTGTTGGCATTAATATTCTGAGTCTGACAAATTTTTAATTGATTTTATATTTTACAATCAACAATTGTATAATCAAGCAACATATAAACCGAAAAATTATAACAAAATGATTTGTTTCATTTCATATGAAATGAAATTAGCAGGAAAATGACAAAAACATACTAACCTTAAAGTCATGTTAAAATAACAGCAAGTTAGCAGAATATTAAAGATTTAAAGTTGCATAAAGTGAAGGTAGTTATTCTTATTTACAGTAATTGAAAGTATTAGATTAGAAATACTTAAATTTGAATACTAATCCCGTGTTATTAGTTAATATTGTGGAAAGTTGTTGGAATATTTAATTAATTGATATATATATTCTAACAACTTATAGAAAAAAAAAAGAAGAAGAATCAAAGATTTCGGATTTTATGGAAGCATGGTAAATGACTTTTAATTGGATGAACTATTTTTTTTTAATTAGTGTGAAAATGGAATATTCATTGAAATGTAATGAGGAGTATGATAAGTTATAAATAATAAAAATAAAAATAATAAATATTTCTATTAAGTTACATTATAATAAGTGTGAATCTTTATGAATTTTTATAACATATTTTAATAATAAATGTTATGATTGTATTTTTTTTAAAAAAATTCTATGTATAGATTTATTATTTTAAATATAAACCATAATAAACACTTTAATTATGTACTAACAAACATGTAATACTAACGTAAACCCAATTCGTTGTATTTATATAAAAATAAAATTATTAAGTTAATATAATATTGAAATTATGTAATTAACTAATGAAAACGATATTCTAGGTTTCAAAATTCTAAATGATTTTGGAAAACAAAAATAGTGGAATTGAAGCAGATTTTTTGGTTTAAAATTTTGAATGTTTTTAATTAAGTAATTTATTTTATAAGACATATTAAATTAGCTATATTTAAATGTATAAAAAGTATGAATCAAGTCATAAAATATATGTTTATGAAGGATTTTGGTCTAAGTTATGGAAGAAAATATTGAAAACTAAATATTGATCTTCTTATTGCTAAAACATTTTATTTGCACAAAAAGTCATATAAATAAATGATTAATTTCATATGTACCCTTATAAAATGACAGATAATTCATGTATTAAATCGTTATACATATAGATTATAGTTATAATATTCAACTTCAATGAGTTAATACTAAACACCAAGATATATATAATAGGTATTCTCTATATTTGCAATATATGTACAAAATAGGTATTCTCATTTTTAAACTTATATAATAGGTATTCTCTATATTTGCAATATATGTACAAAATGTTTAGAGAAAATTAAGAAAATACATATTTTCTTGAGTTCAAGTCCATATGAGAAAATTATTAAATCCAAATTTAAAACCAATCTTATATAAAAAAATTATGCACTGTTGCTCGAATCCCAATTTAAAAACAATTCGTACTTTACCATACAAATCAAAATTCTTTGACAATGATACACCTTTATTTTGTTTATTTGCAATTACCCGTGACTTTAAAATTTTATTCTAACAAACCTGCAATTTTTTTATTTCCTTATTTTCTTATTTCACCATTAATGTTAATAAATGAATCGGTTAGAATTTACATTTAATAAAAATATTGAATTCATGTTTTGAAATGGTTTAAAAGATAAGGATCTTATATTAAAATTAGTTAAAGAAAATGTGAGGAGGGCTATGAGGTTGACAAGTGGCAAAAGTGGTAGTCTTTTATTAGAATAGATAGATTATACATATATGTATAATTTAGATAAATCGAGAAACTTTTTTACGTTTTTTTTTAAACCAGGATGATAAATAAGAACTTTGGTTTTTTTACTTTTGTTATTTTTATATTTTGTTTGTTTTATGATTTTTTTATTTTTGGATTTTTTGTGATCCAAAATGGTTCTCATAATTCTCAATTCTCAAAAAAGTTCTCATATACTCTAGATCCTATATATATATATATATATGTTGGTGCATGATGTCAGTAGTTCAGTGTCTAGTGTCTGTAATCGAGTTTGTAATGTTTTGTATTTGATGTAAGCGAAGTTAGCTAACAAGTTCGCTGATATAGGCGAACTTGTTAGACAAGCGAAGTTAGGGACAACTTCGCCTGAACATGCCAGGCGAAGTTGTCGTGTTATATATTGATTAGGTTACGGCTTAATCAATAACAATAAGGAGTTTTATTATTCAGGTTTACGAGTCAGAGAGTCCTGTAATCAGTGATTGATATCACGTGTTTAAGGTTGCAATATAACGTGTTTGTGTTTATTGTAACGTGTGTTCGATTGTGTTAACTCGTATCGTCTTCTACGCTCGTAACGTCTTACGTAGGGATTCCGCACCTACGTAGAACGAGATATCTCGTGTAGATCCGGCTGGGAACCTACAATTGGTATCAGAGCTTTTGCTCGATTGTGTGGTTCGGGATTATCACGCGGGTGTAGAAACCGTTCCGTTCGACTATTCGCGGGACGAGTTTTCTGAGTTTTTGTATTATACTCACCTCCTACAATCATAAACAACCCATAACACCTTCACAGATCTCGTAAAATCCAGAAATCTAACCTGCATATTCATCGTGTTCATCAGGCGAAGTTGCCGTCACTGTTCGTAGGGTTTAGGCGAAGATATAAGGTTAAGCGAAGTTATCCACAACTTTGCCAACCTTCTCAAGTTCGCCTGTATCAGCGAAGTTACCCACAACTTCGCCTACTTCACAAGTTCGCCTACCTTAAGCGAAGTTATCTACAACTTCGCCAAATCAGGCGAATTTAAAAAGAAAGCGAAGTTCAGAATCAGCGAAGTTCAGACTTAAGCGAAGTTATCCACAACTTCGCCTACAGTACTGTTAAAAATAAAATTGTTATTTTTCGGGTTTCTGTGTGTTTCGTGAAAGATGTCTTCAATCAACATTACGGAACTAGTTAAGATGGAAGTGGAAGCGGGTTCGGCTACAAAGGCACCGAAGATGCTTAAGAAAACCGATTATGTAGCGTGGAAAGATCGTTTTGAACAATATGTCAAGTACCAAGATGCTAAGATGTGGATATGCATACAAGATGGTTACATTCCACCTACTGCTGAGTATGAGGGTCGTGATCAGATAAAGAAATGCAAAGAGATGGAAGAAGAAGAGAAGAAAATGTATGAGGCTGAAAGCAAAGCTCATGCTGCGATTACTATGGCTCTTCCACAAGAGATTCTACACACCTTCAGAAAGTATAAGACTGCTAGAGAGCTTTGGGAAGCTCTTGAAAACCGTTTTGAGGGTAATGTGGGAATTCGTGCTTCAAAGATTAAACTACTTAAAACCCAGTTCTCGGTCTTCAAGTATTTGAAGAATGAATCACTTGATGATATCATCACTAGATATTATCATCTGATGACCGAACTCAACAACTACTCCATTACTTACAAAGAAGATGAAATTGTTGAAAAGCTTCTTGATGCTCTCCCACCGAAATGGGAGATGTACACTGTGTTGATGAGAGAAGACAAAGACTTTGCTGACTATGACCTGGAAACAGCAGTTAACAAGCTACGAACTTTTGAACTAAACATGGTTCGAAAAGAGACACCTACTGATCAGGTTCAAGATCCAGGAATGTATGGTGCAAAGGTTAATACAAGTTCAAGTTCGAAGTCTGATTCGTCTGCTTACTACTCAAAGGGAGAGTCGGGCGCTAACTCAACACATGAAGGTCATGTATCTCTCAACATGAATGGTGATGTGTGCTTTGTAGCTGGAGGATCAAATGCTTCTAACCCTCAAGCAACCAAGAGTAGTTTTACCCCAAGTGTTTCGAACAACAACTACTCAAGGATGCCCATGAGTGTTAAATCTGCTGAACAGCAGTTTGCTCTCTATGCATCTTTCATTGCTTCGTATGAAAATTACATTCAGGGTAAGATTGTTGATCCTGCAACATTGGATGAAGATTATGATCAGATCGATGCTGATGATCTGGAAGAGATGGATCTGCAGTGGCAGATGGCGATGATTGTGAGAAGGGTTAAGAGGTTTATGAAGAAGACAGGAAGGAAGTTTGTTGGTGAGAGACCGGGTTTTGACAAGTCAAAGGTGCGCTGTTACAACTGTCAACAGAATGGCCACTTTGCGAAGGAGTGCACGAATGAGAGAGTTGAACGTAGTCAGAACAAGTCGACACACCAGAATGGGGGTGGTAATGATAATAGGGCCATGATATCCAGACAGAATGGGGAGTATAACTGGAATCTGCATGTTGAAGAAGTCTTCGAACAGGCAAATGTGGCGAACATCGAAACTGCAGATGCTGAGGAAGTGACTGGTGAAAGTTAAGCTTACATGGCAGAGGCTCAAAATGAAGCTTGTATGGCAGATGTGAAAGATCAGCTCACCGAGGTAAGTACTAAACTCCCTTGCACTAAGTGTGAAAATCTGTCTGAACAATTGTCAACTATAACTGATCAGTATGTTAGTTTGGATGCTCAATTTAAAACCTTAAAAGAAGAACATCATTTCACTAAAGCTAGAGAAAATAGTTATAAAGTAAAAATTAAAGCTAGTGAAAAAGATCTTAGAAGTCTTAAAGCAAATCTAGCTGAAAAAATTAAAGTAATTGATCTTAGCTATGAAGTATTAGAATAGAAAACCAAACTAATAGCTGAAAGGGATAAACAGATAGCTGATCACCAGGTGAAAGTGGTGGAACTAAACAGGAAACTTGAGAAATTCAGAAATTCCACCGCTATACTTGATCACCTCGTTAGTGATCAAGGTTCCCCAGTTAAAAGGGGAGGAATTGGTTATCATGAAGTTCCACCACCTTACAATCATAATTACACTTATGATCCTAGTAATCAGAAATCTGTTGATGTTGATTATAGTCAGACAGTTCCGGTTAAGGTAACTATTAAAGATCCAGAAGTTAGTAAAGGCGAAACGAGTAAGCATGTGTCAAATGTGAAGATTTCTGTTCCTAGTCCTGTCTCATCAAACTCGGATAAGTCATCCGAGTCGAGTGAGACAAAAGAAAAGGCAGTGTTACCAAAAAGTGGAGAGAAACATAAAACAACTGAAAAGAAATCTCCACTAAACCCGTATGTCCCACCATATGTGAGACAAACGGGCAGTAATGCAGCCTCATCATCTAAAACAACTATTGAAAAGAAAGTTGAACACAGGAGTTGTTTCAGATGTAATCAATTAGGACACCTAATTGTTGATTGCCCTCTGAAGCAGAGATTCAGAGGTGTGAGGCCTTCAAAAACTGAAAACAGAACTAACTGTAACTACAATAGTGGTAAAACTGAAAACTCATCAAAGTTCAGAAATTGGACTAATTCAGGTTTTCAAAGAAAAAGATCTCAGTTTTTCACTCCTAACAACCAAACCATAAGTAATAATTCATTTAATTCAAGAAGGTTTGGATGGTCTCATAGTCAATATCCAAGAAGGTATCCTTTTAGGACTTACAGAAATTATTCTGATACTAACTTTGGACAGCCAAGGTACGGGATGTATCGACCCAAGACCAATAGGTCTTGGGTCCCCATATTTTAATCATCTGCTTTAATCGTGCAGGAACAGTTGAACAGGGCTGCAAACAATCAATGGGTTGTGGATAGCGGCTGTTCCCGGAACATGACGGGTAACAAGAGTTTGTTACACGAATGGAAACCTGTTCAGGGAGGAAGAGTGAGTTTCGCTGGAGAGAGCGGTGGAAGGATCACAGGAATTGGGACTGTGACTAACGGAAAGATGACGTTAGAAAAAGTAAATTTTGTTGAAGAACTGAAGCACAATCTGCTGAGTGTTTCACAGATCTGTGACAAAGACTACACCGTACATTTTACCAAGAATGAAGTAATTGTGCTATATCCTGGTTTCAAGATACCAGAGGATTGGATAGTTATGAGGGCTCCAAGAGAAAAAAATACGTATATTATGGACATGAGGTCGACTGAGATGGCCACAGAAGAATCGTGTCTTCTGTCGAAAGCAACTGAATCGGAGTCCGAGTTATGGCATAGGAGAATGGGGCATATTCATCTTCGGAAAATGAACTACATTGTCAAGAATGGGCTTGTGCTAGGTGTTCCCTTGAAGAATTTTAACTTTGAAGACCAATGTTTATCATGCAAAAAGGGAAAGCAACACAAGAAATCCCATCGCACCAAGAAGGTTAACTCAATAGTCAGTACCCTAGAACTACTTCACATGGATCTCTTTGGTCCCGTGAATGCAAAAAGCCTAGGAGGAACATCTTACTGCTTGGTGGTCACTGATGATTTCTCTCGATACTCTTGGGTATATTTCCTAAAGTCAAAGGATGAAACTGTTCAGATGGTAATAAATTTGATTACCAAAGTTGAGAACATTATGGGAAAAAGAGTTAAATACATCAGGAGTGACAATGGGACTGAGTTCAAGAACTATCAGATGGAGCTCTTCTGCTTACAGAATGGAATCGAACACCAGTACAGCGCTCCGTATACTCCGCAACAAAATGGAGTGGCTGAGAGGAAGAACAGAACGTTAATTGAAGGAGCCAGAACCATGCTGGCTGATTCGAAACTTCCTGTGGTGTTCTGGGCTGAAGCTGTTGCAACAGCCTGTTATATCCTTAATCGAGTGTTAATCGTTAAAAGATTAAATAAAACATGTTATGAACTTATGCATGGGAGAAAGCCCAACTTGAGTGGTCTTGAACCATTCGGGTCCCCGTGTTCGATATTAAAGACAAATTCTAAATTTGGTGAAGTAGCCGACGAAGGAATTTTAGTCGGGTATGCTGTTGGGACTCCCAACAGACGAGTCTTTAATACATCTACCAGCAAGGTTGAGGTGGTGTGTAACACTGATATCACAAGTTACAAATCACCAAAACCAAGCACGGGACCCGCTGGGGTTTTCGACTATGATAGACTTTTCAAATCTTTTAACATACCTTACTTGGATTGTGCAGAAGTTGATGAAAGAATTGTTTCGAATATGATGTATGATGAGGAAGACAATTATGTGCAACGACCGAAGTATGATGAATGTCAGCCTTCCTCGTCAAATGCTGTCAACACCCCTGCTGCCTCTACAGAAGAGGAATTCTTCAATCCGTTTCACTCTCAACAACAATCAACCACTGATGAGCTATCTTCGAATCTGAAAGACAATCTGCAAGTCAGTGCGGTCCCGACTACGAGAGTTCACAAAAATCACCCATTGGAGAATGTGATAGGTGATCTGTCCGACGGTGTACAAACAAGACAAAGCTTGAATGAGCACACCTGTGTTTATACAAGCATTAAAGATTCAGGCATAATCAACGAATGCTTGTACACCTGCTTCATCAGCCAGATTGAACCAAAGAACTATCAAATGGCTCTCAAGGACAACTCGTGGGTCGAAGCCATGCAAGAAGAATTAGCCCAGTTCAAAAAGATGGAGGTATGGAACTTGGTTGCAAAACCAAAGAATGTGCATGCGATTGGCACAAAATGGGTCTTCAAATGCAAGAGAGATGAGAAAGGGATTATTATCAGGAACAAGGCGAGGCTGGTTGTAAAAGGTTTTAATCAGCAAGAGGGGATTGATTACAATGAGGTGTTTGCTCCTGTGGCAAGATTGGAAGCCATTCGATTGTTTTTGGCATTTGCTGCACATAAGGAGATGAAGGTATTTCAGTTAGATGTGAAGAGTGCGTTCCTAAACGGTAAAGTCGATGAGGTCATGTACGTTGAGCAACCACCAGGCTTTCCTGACCCAGACTTTCCTGATCACGTATACAAGCTAAGTAAAGCACTGTATGGGCTACATCAGGCCCTCGTGCCTGGTACTCAACACTATCCGACTACTTGCTTGAGAATGAGTTTGAACGGGGAAAGATTGATAGCACTTTGTTCTTCAAGAGAAAAGGGAGCGACTTTCTACTGGTGCAAGTCTACGTGGACGACATCATCTTTGCTGCATCAAAAGTCGCCATGTGTCAGGAGTTTGAGGCCGTCATGAAAAAGAGATTCGAAATGAGTGCTATGGGTGAACTAACTTTCTTTTTAGGATTGCAGGTTGATCAGAAGAGAGATGGGATGTTCATTCATCAGACTAAGTATGTCCATGATGTTCTCAAACGCTTCAAGATGGAGGACAGCACTCCATTTGATACTACAGTCTGCGTCAACCATAAATTGGGTGCTGATTCAGACAACGATGTAGACGTGGACCCAACCCAATATCGGGCAATAATAGGTTCTTTAATGTACTTAACTGCTTCTAGACCTGATATTATGTTTGCATTTTGTCTTTGTGCACGCTTTCAGGCAAACCCAAAGGAATCTCACTTGAAGGGTGCGAAGAGGATATTGCGCTATCTCAAAGGCAAACCTAAGCTGGGGTTGTGGTACACGAGAGAAGGAGACTTGGAGTTGGTCGCCTACACAGATTCTGATTATGGAGGTTGCAATCAGAGTCGGAAGTCAACGACAGGTGGATGTCAGTTTCTTGGTGGCAGATTAGTGTCATGGCAATGCAAGAAGCAGACCTCAGTCGCTATTTCAACATGTGAAGCAGAATACATGGCAGCATCAAACTGCTGCTCCCAGGTTCTTTGGATTCAACAACAGTTGCGCGATTATGGTCTGAATTTCACTCATACTCCTATTTGCATTGATAATACTGCTGCTATCTCAGTAACTAACAATCCCGTAAAACACAGTAAAACTAAACATATTGACATTCTTCATCATTTTATACGGGATTGTGCTGAGAAGAAACTGATTGTGCTCGAAAAGGTTGATACGCTAGATAATTTCGCTGACATGTTTACGAAAGCGTTTGACAAAACTAGATTTCAAAACTTTGTTGAGCTGAATGGGATGATCAATCCCGAGTAATCATGTTTTGTGACTTTATCCAAAAAAAATGAAAAATAAATAAATAAATAAAAAAAAATAAAAAATAAAAAAAAATAAAAAATAAAAAATAAAAAAAAAAACACCCACGTCACTATCGCTTAGAATTATGTCGGTTGCCTCAGTTTGAAGGACATATCTTCGGATATGTTTGGTCCTCATTTCTACTTGTAGAATATGATGATAGCCATTAACCAGATGACTGAAAGTGACCGGGGCGGTTTATGATGTGTTTTTATTCTTTCGCTGAAAATTAGTCGATCATACTTAGTTAGAAGGACACATACCTGTATGTGGTCGGTCCAGCTGATCCATTGGATCTTCAGGATAGTCGTTTACCTGAAAACTTCAATTTTATCGGGGCGATTGAAGTTAAAAAAATTTTTTACGGGAGATGAAATTATTTTTCAAGTCTACTACTTCGTAAGAAGTTCCTTTACTATGTTTAACAGAAAATTGATCCAACCTTGGAAAGTGATACATATACTGATTCTGTGTGCTTAACTAGTGAAGTTATTAGGCCTAAAAGACTTTAGAACAGTCATTGTATGTCATGGTAGCTTTTTTATGGTGCGTAAAAGTATAAGTGATACTAACTAAATCTACTCGATTTTACGTGGAAACTCCTTATGAGTTGTGCATGTCTCCATAGATATCTTTCCGAATGATAGGCAGAAAAGCGATTACCCAGTCATACACGAGCCCGTGAGTGTTCTGATTCCCGTAAAGATAGTGTGTCAAGATACTGCAGTGATCCAGATTCGGGACTTGCAGTAGTTTATCTGAAGTTGTGTAAATACTTAAATAAAAAAAATGTGTGAGTTATTGAGACATTATAGAGTTCATAATGATAAGACGTCTCAATCAAGATGCAAGATAGAGAACGGGAAGATGAGTCTGAAGATCGAAGAGTAATTTCTATTTAATCAGACACTACGGGTCGAGGTCAACTCAGGGTGACTTGGGGAAAGCCAAATACGCTTTGAGAATAGATAGGAGGTATCATAATCTCTGAGTTGTTGCCCACTTAAGTTTTGAGCTTAATTGAACCTAACCCGTATCACAGAAACGATGAAAACCATTCTAAGTTATTTACCTGCTTACAACCTGTTTCTTTATGTCATAATACAGCTGAACACGGATCTGTGTGACAGTCACGTAGTTAGTATGATTCCTGTTCGGATCTTTTCTAAAACATGGTAGTCCCTATCGAGACTGAAATTTGATCCCGTGTACTTTATTTTTAAAATTTTTCTACTTATATAGTTGTATGATTTTATACCTGGTTACTTGGTCTTGATCATATCATTTAACGCCTTAAAGGATGTTTTAAAACTTGATTGCAAATTGTTCAAATTATAGGGGTTTGTTTTGAAAATATTGATATCGGCGAAGTTGTGCTTAACTTCGCCTACAATAGGCGAAGTTATCCACAACTTCGCCTGTAAAATTTTGACCCTATATAAAGGAAACTAAGGTCAAACAGTTCATTATTTCAAAACCCAACGAACTTATCTTTCATATCCTGAGCGAACTTATCGTAACCTCAGCGAACTTAATCTCGAATCATCTGTGTTCAATTTTCTCGAGTTCTAATCTGTGTTTAAAGGTGTGTGGGGTAATCGAATCGATTAATCTTGTTCATTAACGTTTATCATCGGTCGATTCGACCCGATTCACGTCCTCGTTTTTCGAACCCTTAACACCCGATTTTAAAACGTCTCTTTACGTGTTCATAATCAACTTAATCGTATAGATCATCTTAATATCTGGTTTTCCGAAATCCGCAAGCTCAAAATTGACCAAATCACGTCGTTCGAACACCTAACTGATGCCGTTTCATATTCGGCGAAGTTGCAGTTTAGGCGAAGTTATCCGTAACTTCGCCTGAGGTTTAACTTCGCCTGATAGTTATTTTTTAAACAGATATGAGGCGATGTTGTGGTTAGGCGAAGTTACCATTAACTTCGCCTGGACCTTTTTACTTAACATTCATTAGACGAAGTTCAAGTTGAGGCGAAGTTGTTCCCAACTTCGCCCCACCTCTAACTTCGCCTATACAGAATAAATCACAACTTCGCTCATGGTAACAGGCTAACTTGTGATTTGCTTTGACGTTTATCTAACTTAGTCTGTTTGATGCAGATATGGCTGCTGTAGGTGGTGCAGGCGGTGATGACGGTAGTGATAACCAAAGACAGTTCTTCCCGGGTCATAACATGTACATAACATTAGACCCGGAGGCGAGCGGAGTTGATGATTTCCGCGAAATCATCACATTCTTACTACGCTCGCGTATATTCCACGCGATTACGACAACACTGCCAATATCCTTGCCAAACATTGAGGATTTTTGGCAGACTGTGGAATATGACTGTAGGGTCGAGCCCCCGGTGATGCGAGCAACAGTCAACAATCACATTGTTCAGTTCTCATCTGAACAGATCCGGGCGGCTTTACGATTTGGAGATGAGACGAGGGATGACCCGACAGATTTTGTGGCTCCTTTTCGTGATGGAGCGTTTCTGAGGATGGGATACTCTAGTCCCTTGGGAGATACACAGAGAAGGAAGGGGTTTTTACTTGACCAGTGGCGCTTTCTCATGCATGTCATGATTGTTTGCATGTCAGGGAGAAAGGCGGGCACTGATGGCATGGGCGCGACCATGCAGTCGGCGATGACTGCTCTGACTTATAATAAGCGTTACAGCTTTAGTCAGATGGTCTTCTACGAGATTGATCGACAAAGAAGAGCGGTGGCGCGTGAGAGATTTATCATGTATCCAAGATTCCTCCAAATGATCTTGAATCATGTTGCTCCAACGCTACCTCAGCACCGCCCGATCAGATACGTTGAAAGTGTGAGCAAAAGGATCTTCGCCCAATGCAGATCCTCCAGTGCGAGGAGCAAACCTGAGCTCCGTCCTCGGCATACTCCACTATTTGGGTACTTGATCAACCCGGAGTATGTGCCTGCTCGTGGGGACGAGTTTCGGGACCCGGCACCACAACAGGCAGGAGCACCTCAAGCTATACCTGCTGCTCCTGTTGTGTCACCGGAGGAGAATGTAGATCTTGACGCAGCGTTTGGCGGTCAAGGATTTTTTGACATGGAAAGGGTTGATCCAGAGGAGAATGTACAGGTCTCGGTTGAACGAGCTTCGGGTGTGAATGTGACTAGGGCAGCTACAACTGTGGCTGACTCTGATTCTGATGATGAGTTGGCTGTAGCGAGACGAATTCTAGTTATCCAAGAACGGGTTCAAGGGAAAAGAAAGAGAACTGATGATGACAGCGAGTCAGACTATGAAGAAGAGGTACATCAGTTGATTCGGAGATCAAGAAGGGAACGGGCAGGTGCAGGTTCGGGAGCCGGTGAGAGCTCGAGGGTGGTACGTTTCACCCCACCCGCACTGTCCGGTATGATAATGGTCCCTTCATCATTACAGGTCACAAGGCCAAGCGCCACGGATGTTCCCATGGTGGCTACCTCATCTGCCTTTGGCCTCCCACCAACTACATTCCAACTATTGGCTCCGGAGATTGTATCGTTGCCACCTCCAACTCTTACTCCAACGGAGGTCGTGGCACGATTTATTGAGTAGACGGTTGTGGCCACTGCAGGGTTATCGGTGACGATACCACCTGCGGTTACGTCTACTTCTGAGGTCCCGGTTACATCAGAAATCCCTCCTCAGTACACTCAAGATATATCACATCTGAGGTTTGATTTAGATGCAACCTTATCAGACTCAGAATGAATAACAGCACTTGAACGGGTCGTGGCAGAACAGTCAAGGATTAATCTTATCCAGACCCAGGCTATTCAACGCCTAGTTGCAGAAAATCAGATGCAGTCGTCCCTGCTGGTAGAACATGGAAAAATCATAGATGCTGTGAAGGAGTTCTTGGCATCTCGGGGGGAGACGAGCTGTAAAGGCGATGAGTTGAGGACCAAGAAGAGAAATGATAGAGACGATGATCCCAATGCATCGAAAGGTGCAGGTGGTGAGTTGCCAAGAACTGTATAGGCTCTTGGGACTTCCACAACTCAGGGGGAGTCGACAAGTGCAGCTGGTGGTGATGATGTGGTGGTGGTGGAGGTTGAGGAGATGGATGATGACTTTATAGGTGATGATGATGTATTACCGAGTGATGAGATTGAGAAGATTGGAGAAGAGATTGTGATTGATGATGAGATAGAAGAGGGAGAGATAGTATAAGAGAATGTGGAGCATGAGATACCGGAAGTAGATAACGCAGATATGAGTCAAGAGATTGGAAGTGATGAGACAGAATGGGAAGAGCAGCCTAGATGGAAAGAAGGCTATGCTCA
Organism: Bidens hawaiensis; assembly: GCF_021521415.1. Classification (NCBI taxonomy): domain Eukaryota; kingdom Viridiplantae; phylum Streptophyta; class Magnoliopsida; order Asterales; family Asteraceae; genus Bidens; species Bidens hawaiensis. The sequence goes on along the minus strand of NW_027495393.1, from coordinate 11,081 downwards.
ATGGTTTGTCAAAACGAAGAAACCGGCGGTCCCTACTATGTTTAAGAAGACTTACAACATTAGAGGCTATGCTGAAGCGAGAAAAGGGATTATTTGCTGGATATATGATGAGCAGTTGAGGCTCTTTGTGATTAAGAGATATGATGGTGTTCAGTACTTCAAAAGGCTGCTGAGATCGTTGAATACATTGCCAGAATGTGAAGTGAAAGACTTGGCCAGATTGGGATTGATAAATCGAAGTGATGATAATATGGCTAGAGTCATCGGGAAGATAGTATGGAAGGAGAGTATAAAGGAAAAGAAGTTCGAGCTGCTGAAACCACAGAAGGGTAAACTTATCAAAGATAAAGATAGAGGGTTGAGAGCAGATGGCAAGCCTTGGATGATTATGAAGTATAAACCGATCCGATGTTTGAAAGAAGTGCCGATGAAACAAATGCCCAAGGATGTGCTCAAAGAGTTGAAGTGGTGGTATGTAGATTGTGAGACAGCTGAAGCAATGATGGAAGATGAAGATGAACAAGAGCTGCTGAGAGTCTATGATCCGATGCATCTAGTGAACCTGTCTCGAGCTGATCTGCAGGTGCTGAATGAGAAGAAAATCTTTTATATTCCTGCTTGGAAAGACGAAGCGAGGAAATATCAAAGAGTTGTGTCGGTATGTGTACGAGAAGGAGTGAATGCTTAAAGATGAAGATTCAAGATTGTTGAAGATTACAAGACACGTGCTTGAAGATAAAGAGATGAAGCTACTGCCAAGGGGGAGTCTGTTGGTGCATGATGTCAGTAGTTCAGTGTCTAGTGTCTGTAATCGAGTTTGTAATGTTTTGTATTTGATGTAAGCGAAGTTAGCTAACAAGTTCGCTGATATAGGCGAACTTGTTAGACAAGCGAAGTTAGGGACAACTTCGCCTGAACATGCCAGGCGAAGTTGTCGTGTTATATATTGATTAGGTTACGGCTTAATCAATAACAATAAGGAGTTTTATTATTCAGGTTTACGAGTCAGAGAGTCCTGTAATCAGTGATTGATATCACGTGTTTAAGGTTGCAATATAACGTGTTTGTGTTTATTGTAACGTGTGTTCGATTGTGTTAACTCGTATCGTCTTCTACGCTCGTAACGTCTTACGTAGGGATTCCGCACCTACGTAGAACGAGATATCTCATGTAGATCCGGCTGGGAACCTACAATATATAATGACTTGTTTCAATTATTTTATAATATGAGGGAAAAACCAGAATATATGTTCCCTTCTTCAATTGAATAAAAAATGCATAACTTTTGAATTTGCGGTTTATTTGAAACCAAAAGATTCAACTATTCATATGGCCAACCTCCCATAAATTATGTCAACCCTTGATTTGCAATTCGCTTTAAACTCAACCTTTTACCTCGATTTTGAATCTACACTCTAAGGTGCTATTTGTTTTTTTAGAGGTAAAATGTCTACAATCTGCGGGCCACATCTTCTGACATCTGTAACAGAAGAGGTGGACCAAACCTCTGCAGTCAGCAATAAGAAGACTGTTTGTTTTTTAACTTCTACAAACTTCATTATACCTAAACTTTCTACAAACTTTCTTGAACCAAAACTAATAATAATTGAACAAGTAGATTAAACTTTAAAGGCCGGAGGAGGCGACGGCGGAGGAGATGGCAGAGGTTTGACAGGCTGGAGGAGAGGGGTTGTGGGAGTTGGTGCGGTGCAGGCAGTGGTTGTCGCGGTGGTGCGGCGCCGGCTGTGGAGGAGATGAAGGGGAGGAGGTGGTAGAATAAAAGGGGGGCTAGGGTTTTGAATGAGATAGAAGATGCAGAAGACTTGAAAAGAGGAAGGTCTATGTCTTCAAGGATAAGAGGGCGCGAAAACGTTTTTTAATAAAATGTCTTCAGAAAAACAAACAGTTTACAAGCCTAAAGTTCTGCAGTTCATAAAATTTTGCAAAACCCAATTCCAAGTCCTCAAAACTGACCCGTATCAATACGATGTTGAGAGAGAAGATTATAAAGTGTAGTTATTACAATAATCATCTAAACTCTGTCTACTAGTTTGTTAACTACTTACTTGATTGAAGCAATAAATAACTAAGCAAAAGAGCATTTTGTAAAATTATTGCAGCAATTCTTTATGTGCATTAGTTAGATACTTTAAATGAGAATCCTTATGTGTTTTTAAGTTCTCCTTCTATATGTATATTCTTTTTTGAAAGTTCTTACCTTTTCCTGAACCTCTAATTGTTTGTGTATCCATATGGGTTTGGTGTTTATCCAATTTTGTTCTTAATATATTACAAATTTATTAATGACCTTAAAATTTTGAGTTTCAATTTGGTAAGAAGGTTGCTTAGTTCAATGTTAAGGCAACACAAGAAGAGAGGACTACAAAAATTATTATACCCTCTGCAGATTGCGAATGTGTCTGAAAAAGGGACAGGAAGCATAGGTGATAACGATAACATTCGGGTATTCCATAATTGTGTCATGGTTTTTATTGTCAGTTAAAAATAAAGGGTTTAATACTCTAGTAGTTCAACGTAAAAGGGCTATGTTGTATGCAGCTTATAATGACTGCAACCGAATTATAAAGTTGGAATTAGTTACAAATTATTTAACATTAGTTTTGTACTACCACTACCGCACTACTAGAGCCGCTGCCAACATCATCGTCGCCATCAGACCACCACCACTACTGTCACCGCTACTGCCACCGTCATCGCCAATGCTGCCGCCATTACCATTTTTTTACTTTGATTTATTTTCTTTATTTTAAGGCAGGGGCATTTTTATCATTTGTATTTCATTCGTTCGTCTTTTCATGTGACGGTAAGCTGCGAGACGGTTATTAATACATTCTCAGTCAACCTGATTTACATTCAATAATTGATTTAAGTTATTTAATATACAGGAGTGTTGTGCTATAATACAGAGAAAACAACAATGAAATAGGAAAATAGAGAAAACAACAATGAAATAGGAAAACATTAATAATTGCTTGATTCTATCCTAATATATTACAAATAATATTCAAATCGTTTAATTGTTTCGGGTGGGAACCAAAGTGGTCACTAATAGTCTTTAGCCGAATTGAATGTTAATAATTCTGAATTAAAGTTTGTTTCCTATCTCTATACCATATGAATATGCATGTTGCTCTGCACATCTATCATATATGACTAAAATCATGAATTATTTTATTTATTTTGTTCTCAATTTAACTTGCATTCTTTTTTCTGTTATTGTTCAGGTGTTGGAATTTCCAAATGCAATCAAACTCTGTTTAGTATATCCACGTCGACGGGAAGAAAAAAAATCAAATGGGAAAGTTCACTATAAAATGGAAGCCCGCTTTATTTGAAAGTTGTCAAAAAGGCAAATGAGTTCAAATTTTGGCCGGGAAGCAAAATATATATATATAAATTATTCAAACGATTTTAAGTATTTAAATCATTTTCAAATTTTTGGTTATAAACAAAGTACTGAATTGAATAGAAAGCTAATTTTGTCAGGTTATATTCATGATTTGGTTAACTAAACCAAACCATTGTCTATAACCAAAAGCGATATGTTGTGGATTTTTATAACATAAGTATTTGGTTATGGTTGTGAACCCATGCTCACCCCTATTTGTGACATTTGATTCATATTTACTTTAACATAATACATATTACTTATATCATATATAGTTAGACCATATTATGAATATATACTATCATATTAACAAATATTGTTACTAATTGTTACTGTAGGTAATTTTCTATGTTCAGCAATAATTGTAATTCCAAGGTTGTCGTTCTCTGACTACATTATCATCAACCTTTTGTAATACGTCCATGTAAATTCTAATTTTAATATCTAAATACATATACATGAAAAATATATATTCGTAATAATTAAAAATAATAATAACCCGTGTAAAACGCGGGCTTAAAGCTAGTTATTAATAAAACTTGTAAACTTCCTTTCAAATTCAAGCTTCCACAACTATTAATAGAGAAGTCGTAGTCAACTTGACTGTTCCTACTATTTTGGTTAATTCGTGTTTGCGGTTTAAAATTAAACTAATATGTTCTCCCATGCGCCGCACGAGGAACTTGGCGACTGCCCGAGTATTAAAATACGAACATACAAGCACATTCTAACCATTATCACCTCTACACAATAAATAAAAGTTTATCTAACTATTAAAAGAACTTGGCAAATATCGGTTCGGCTCATTACGATATTGATGTTGTATCGTACCAACACTTGGTATATAACTTACGATACAACAAAAAAGATACTCTATTGCGAATAGGACTCCATTTTAACGACATGACATAGATTAAAATAAGTGTGCTGTAACGACATACTCAATATTTCAGAAATATCATATGTTAAAAGTTATAAAATAATCAATTAGTTAAAAATATATAATAATAACAAAAAAAAAACTATGCGAAAAGAAAAACATGACGTTAGTGCACAAACTAAAATCACAAAAACTTTAGGGGCTAAAGTGTAAAGTAACAACTTCAGGGTTAAAGTGCAAAGTAAACAAAGTTTTACTAAAATAATGTTTGGCTTTAAATTAAAACAATATAATACTTTGGAGAGCTAAACTTAAACAATTATACTATATATAAAAGAAAACCTATAGCTACAGTAAAAAGATTGTGGTCCAATCAATGGCTGTCATGTGGCAGTCACTAAGTTTCTTTTTTTATTATTATTTTCTAAGCCTATTTTTTTGAACTAGGTGAAGTAACAAAAATGGAAGTTGGTGTGGTGGTTTTGTTATGTTGTACTAAGTTGTAGATCCCTAGTTTAAAACATAAAAGACTAAAACTATAAAGGGTAAATATACTGTAGCAAGTGGTTTTACTTTCATATATAGTATAATAATATATAAATTCATTTCCACGTCATCGATCCAAGTGAATTACCATTGTGTTTCTTTATCGGTTAATTTCTACTGTTAGATTATAACTATTGTGTTTCTTTATCGGTTACTTTCCACCGGTAGATCAGTCATCTAAATATTATGTAACCAACAACTCCTCATCACAGCTAAACACCTATCTCCTAACCCTTACTCTCTCGCACATCAATAACATCTCAACTGTTCAGTCTAGGGGTGTTCATGGTTCAGTTTGAAACCGTGAAACCGCCCAAACCGATCATCGGTTTGGTCTCACGGTTGGTTTTCTTTCTTAACTTTTGGTCGGTCGGTTAGAAAACTTTCAAACCGTAGCGAACGGTTTGCTTTACGGGTTGTATTGGTACAAACCGTTTAAACCGGACCGGACCGTATGATTTAGTTATATATATTTATAAATGTTTTATATATTACATATGTGTATACAACTATATTAATAGACATAATAAAATAAATATTATTAATGCATATGTTATACATTATAATATATAAAACAAAGTGGGTTAAGCCCAAATCCAAAACTCAAAGCACTTTAAGTGGCCTTTCAATATTTTAAAAGAGAGAACCCAAGAATCAATTTGAATTGTGTAATATTCTGTAAATTATCGAGAGCTCTACAATTATATCATAAAATTATTTTGAACATTTTGTATAAAACCCATATAAGCCTAAACCGTGAAACAAAACCGGAACCAAACCGTTACTAATGGTTCGGTTTGGTTCGGTTTAAGAGTTCAACGGTTTGGTTTTAGTTTATGAAAATTAAAAACCGTTATTAACGGTTTGGTTCACGATTTGACCTAAAAACCGCGAAAACCGGACCGTGAACACCCCTAGTTCAGTAAAAACTCAGTCAATTGAAATGAGGAAGAACTCGCAGTCATTGATTTCGTCTAAAATCAAGTCCGGCGGCCGTGGTGGTCTCGCTGGTGGTCGCGGTCGCCGTGGCCGTATGTTGCCGGCTGAATATGAAAACGGACTAGGCGATCGCGATGGAGGTCGCGGTGGCGGACGCCGTGGCAGCCGGGATGTGCCTCAGGTGAATAGTATTGCTCCGGATGTTGTTGTTAAGTTTGAAGACTGGGGCTGTAAACGAACCGAACGAACACAAACAAAGCATTGTTCATGTTCGTTCATTAAGGAAACAATGTGTTCACAATGGTTCACGAACACTTACCGAACGAAATTTTATGGTCATGTTCGTTCATTAAGGAAATGAATGTGCACTACAAAAAAGATAGGTATTTGGGACTGAAATATTAGTCTTTAATACTCCTTAATCAGTACCTAATGTTTATCGGGGACTGATACGCCAGTCTCCAGCCAGTAACAGATACCCAGTCCTAAATAATGGGTTTAGCAACTAAAAATCAGTCCTCAATATATGGCACCAATATGGACCAACACTCATTCTCTAATAAATAAATATTTAGTTCTTAATTTGTCTCGTGGTACCACATCATTTCAGTCCCAAAAACTTTTCTTTAGCGACTACAAATCAGTGTCTAATACCATGATATATCAGTCTTCAATATATTTCGTTAGAGACTGAAATTCAGTCTTTAAGGCATGTATATTTTGTCTCCAATACGTTGCATTATGTTTGCGATTTGTACCTATTTAGTCCCTAATAAGTTGTTTTAAAAACTGAAAATTAGTCCGAATAATAAGTTATTTTAGTCCTTAATATGTTTTCTTTAGAGATTAAAAATTAGTCTCTAACACCATGTCACTTCAGTCCCAAATATATTTTTTATGAGACTGAAAATCAATCTCCTACAAAATATTTTAATTTCTGATATATTTATTGAGTCTAAAAATTAGTCGCCAATATATTTCTTTGGTGACTATTAAAATAGTCTTTAATTCTTTTATCTCAATTGTAACATATTTCTTACAAAGACTAAAAATTAGTTTTCGATGCCATCTTTATTAAGACCCAAATGTGTACCTTATGTCATTAAAACAATTATAAAAGGGCTGAAACAAATCTCTTATACAATGCCTCACATTCTCAATGTATAAAACCAACAAACTTCAGTTTCAAATTTTAAAAATTGTAACCAATCAAGCATATGGATAAACAATACTTGGTTGATCAATTCTGAACATTAATAGATAAATCTACTAAAGTCTCAACTGATATCCTGGATTGGATTGTCACCGTCCTCGATACTGAGTTATTCATCGGAACCATCTATTCCATTACTTAATGTGGAAACTCTTAAAATCTTTAAAATCTGAAAACTTGAACTCATGAACAACGTTCTATTTCTCTTTACTATGTTTTAGTTCTTGCTCGAGTGCAACAACATGATTTCAAAAATTGTAACGCTCGTAAATCTCATTAATCGGCTCGATCGTTTATAAATGTTGGTCAAAAAGCCGGGGTTTCATCTTTCTAATTTAGAGCCTTGTAATACGTTTTAAAAGTCCGTTTGTCCATCTTTTTTTCCCAAAACATCTCCTCTTACGACTTAAAGTATTATACTAGTATGTAGCACCCGACATTTTCGTTTATCGGCATGCACGTTGTAGAGTTTGTATATTTATCGGGCTTGACCCAGCATTCTCTCGGGAGCTCCTTGCAAACCTCGTAAACGTTCTCACTTAACTTTCCACCCAAGTTGCTACATACTTCAATTTAGAGGAACTTGGATGTAACTATTTTATATCATAAAACAAAAGAAAACTCAAACCTTAAACATATTTGCAGCCGTCAGACCTGGACCCCCCCCCCCCTGCTCGTTTTTCTTCTGCCCCGCCATGTTTCCGCCGTGAAAACTTCAATTCAAGGTCGGTTTTATGACTCCCCATGTCTTTTACACCTTAATTGATCATATTAACACGTTTATTGGTCGTTAAGATTGAGTTTTGATGATAACAGCTTGCTGACAGATTAGTATACGTTTATTGTAGGGTCTGTAACGCGATGTTAATCCACTGTTTTTGATCGATTCTTGATTCCATAATGTTCTACTTTGAGTCTAGTTTCCAGAAAGGTATAATACGTAATTTTTAGACGAGATTTGAATGGTTTTTATGATTTTATAAAATCGAGTGTCAAACCTGATGCGGGACGACGGATTCTGGTCCGTCTTCCCGACATCATAACCTTTTTTCGACAAGTCTAAATTGGTTGGTTCCACTTCTGGAAGTTAATATTTTGAGTTAGGAACCAAACCCAATTGGAATCGTTTAATTTGGCTGGGTAATGAATTTTATAAAAATAAAACCATTTTGTTGCGCAGCTGAAATAGCTGCACATACCTTTCTGTGTTAGAAGAATTTTTATGATTTTTGTGTCCACTAGAAAAATATAATAAAAATATTTTTATAAACTTAAGATATTTATGTAACACTGGTAAAAAATTTAATAATTTAATTCCATGGTTTTCCTATGCAATAAAATACATCTTTGCATGCTAAAATCTGCATGTTATATTCGTATTGATCAATAAGTTCGTTTTAGGCTTAATCGGTGGTTTTGGTTAGTTGAAAGGTTTTAGGGGCCTCGGGCCAAGTGTTGGGCCTTGGGCCAAGTGGTTGGGCCTTGGGCCAAGTTTTGGGCCTCGGGCCAAGTGGTTGGGCCTCGGGCCAAGTGTTGGGCCATGCGCCAAGTGGTTGGGCCTCGGGCCAAGTTGTTGGGCCTTGGGAGAAAGTGTTGGGCCTTGGGCCAAGTTGTTGGGCCTTGGGCCAAAGTGTTGGGCTTGGGCGGCCCATTAGGCAAGTGTGTCCTTGCAGTCTAGATTAGTAACGCGTTGTGTATAATTTACAGGCCCTTACTTGTGAGTGTGCACTTAGGGATTTCCTAGCTCATTGCAGGTGTTCGGTTGATTCAGGTGAGTTCATGATGCCATTTTTACTCTTTTACGTTTTGGGCTAGCATACACACCGAAATACAATTTTAAACGATTTTACTCGTTACAGGGAATTGAATAGTTTTACATGGTCTCACTCGTGATGGTGCATTTTGAAAGCTATATTTGAATTATTTTATATGCCTTAGGATATTTTAGACTCGTTCATGGTCTTGTGTCCTTAAGGTTACATACATTATTGATGGTCTAGACTCGAGGATGTTAGTAGACTTGGCAGTAATTGAATATGAGTAGACCTATTTGTGTTTGCATGCACTGATGTTACGTGTTGGGTTGTACATGTGCTCGACCCTGATGTTATTACTTGGATGAGATGTTACGTGTTTGGGTTGTACGTGTGCTCGACCCTGATGTTATTACTTGGATGAGATGTTACGTGTTTGGGTTGTACGTGTGCTCGACCCTGATGTTATTACTTGGATGAGATGTTACGTGTTTGGGTTGTACGTGTGCTCGACCCTGATGTTATTACTTGGATGAGATGTTACGTGTTTGGGTTGTACGTGTGCTCGACCCTGATGTTATTACTTGGATGAGATGTTACGTGTTTGGGTTGTACGTGTGCTCGACCCTGATGTTATTACTTGGATGAGATGTTACGTGTTTGGGTTGTACGTGTGCTCGACCCTGATGTTATTACTTGGATGAGATGTTACGTGTTTGGGTTGTATGTGTGCTCGACCCTAATGTTATTACTTGGATGAGATATTACGTGTTTGGGTTGTACGTGTGCTCGACCCTGATGTTATTACTTGGATGAGATGTTACGTGTTTGGGTGTACGTGTGCTCGACCCTGATGTTATTATTTGGACGGTATTTATAGGGATATAAAAATATGGTGTATATAGATGTCTAAGTACGAATACTTAGTGTTGATGATGGCCTAACTGTTCGTATCCCGTATTATATTTTAAACTCTTGGAATGTTTTATAATCCAGTTTTTATATTTAAACTCTTGGAATGTTTTATAATCCAGTTTTTATATTTAAACTCTTGGAATGTTTTATAATCCAGTTTTTATATTTAAACTCTTGGAATGTTTTATAATCCAGTTTTTATATTTAAACTTTTGGAATGTTTTATAATCCAGTTTTTATATTTAAACTCTTTGAATGTTTTAAAATCTCGTTTTTATATTTAAACTCTTGGAATGTTTTATAATCCAGTTTTTATATTTAAACTCTTGGAATGTTTTATAATCCAGTTTTTATATTTAAACTATTGGAATGTTTTATAATCCAGTTTTTATATTTAAACTCTTGAAATGTTTTATAATCCAGTTTTTATATTTAAACTCTTGGAATGTTTTAAAATCTCGTTTTTATATTTAAACTCTTGGAATGTTTTATAATCCAGTTTTTATATTTAAACTCTTGGAATGTTTTATAATCCAGTTTTTATATTTAAACTCTTGGAATGTTTTATAATCCAGTTTTTATATTTAAACTCTTGGAATGTTTTAAAATCTCGTTTTTATATTTAAACTCTTGGAATGTTTTATAATCTAGTTTTTATATTTAAACTCTTGGAATGTTTTATAATCTCGTTTTTATATTTAAACTCTTGGAATGTTTTATAATCCAGTTTTTATATTTAGACTCTTGGAATGTTTTATAATCTCATTTTTATATTTAAACTCTTGGAATGTTTTATAATCCCGTTTTGATATTTAAACTCTTGAAATGTTTTTAAACGAATTTATATAGGCTTGCTAGCATAAGGTAGGCCTTGGGATGTTAAATATATATATATATGTATATACATTATTGCTTGGCCTATATTTGGCAATGTTGTAGTCGTCTCGACTACTGAATGTTGCGTATGCCTACCTTGTGTTGCATGCGCCGAATGTTACGTGTTTGGGTTGTACGTTTGCTCGACCCTGAATGTTTGTAGTCGTCTCGACTACTGAATGTTGCGTATGCCTATCTTGTGTTGCATGCGCCGAATGTTACGTGTTTGGGTTGTACGTTTGCTCGACCCTGAATGTTTGTAGTCGTCTCGACTACTGAATGTTGCGTATGCCTACCTTGTGTTGCATGCGCCGAATGTTACGTGTTTGGGTTGTACGTTTGCTCGACCCTGAATGTTTGTAGTCGTCTTGACTACTGAATGTTGCGTATGCCTACCTTGTGTTGCATTCGCCGAATGTTACGTGTTTGGGTTGTACGTTTGCTCGATCCTGAATGTTTGTAGTCGTCTCGACTACTGAATGTTGTGTATGCCTACCTTGTGTTGCATGTGCCGAATGTTACGTGTTTGGGTTGTACGTTTGCTCGACC